>NW_025747068.1:0-71835 GCF_021184085.1 Oncorhynchus gorbuscha
AATAAAGACTGGACAGAGTAGATGACCTGTGTATATACAGAATAAAGACTGGACAGAGTAGATGACCTGTATATACAGAGTAAAGACTGGACAGAGTAGGTGACCTGTATATACAGAATAAAGACTGGACAGAGTAGATGACAGCCCCATATACAGAATAAAGACTGGACAGAGTAGGTGACCTGTATATACAGAATAAAGACTGGACAGAGTAGATCACTAGGTTTATACAAAATAAAGACTGGACAGAGTAGATCCACTAGGTTTATACAAAATAAAGACTGGACAGAGTAGGTGACCTGTATATACAAGAGTAAAGACTGGACAGAGTAGGTGACCTGTATATACAGAGTAAAGACTGGACAGAGTAGATGACCTGTATATACAGAGTAAAGACTGGACAGAGTAGGTGACCTGTATATACAGAGTAAAGACTGGACAGAGTAGATGACCTGTATATACAGAATAAAGACTGGACAGAGTAGATCCACTGTGCATATATAAAATAACTGAATACCCTTCAAATTAGTGGCTTCTGCTAATTCAGCCACACCCGTTGCTGACAGGTGTATAAAATCCAGCACACAGCCATGCAATCTCCATAGACAAACATTAGCAGTAGAATGGCCCTTACTGAAGAGCTCAGTGACTTTCAACTTTGCACCGTCATAGATGCCACCTTTTCCAGCAAGTCAGTTCGTCAAAATTTCTGTCCTGGTCTGTATAGAGAAGATGTGTTGGCGTGTGTGATCTGTCTGTATAGATACAATGCTCACTACCGAGTTCCAAACTGCCTCTGGGAGCAACGCCAGCACAAGAACTGCTAGTCGGGAGCTTCATGAAATGGGGTTTCCATGGCCGAGCAGCCGCCACAAGCCTAAGATCACCATGCACAATGCCAAGCCTTGGCTGGAGCTTCATGCGAAATGGGTTTCCATGGTCGAGCAGCCGCACACAAGCCTAAGATCACCATGCACAATGCCAAGCCTTGGCTGGAGCTTCATGAAATGGGTTTCCATGGCCGAGCAGCCGCACACAAGCCTAAGATCACCATGCACAATGCCAAACCTTTGCTGGAGTGGACGCCATTGGACTCTGGAGCAGTGAATCGCGTTCTCTGGAGTGATGGAATCACGCCACAGCATATAATGACATTCTAGATGATTCTGTGCTTCCAACTTTGTTAACAGTTTGGGGAAGGCCTTTCCGTTTCAGCATAACAAAGCCCCCGTGCACTAAGCAAGGTCCATACAGAAATGGTTTGTTGAGATTGGTGTGGAAGAACTTGACTGGCCTGCACAGAGCCCTGACCTCAACCCATCAAACAACTTTTGGGATGAATCGTCAACATCAGTGCCCGACCTCACTAATGCTATTGTTGCTGAATGGAAGCAAGTCCCCGCAGCAATGTTCCAACATCTAGTGGAAAGCCTTCCCAGAAGAGTGGAGGCTGTTATAGCAGCAATGTTCCAACATCTAGTGGAAAAAGCCTTCCCAGAAGAGTGGAGGCTGTTATAGCAGCAATGTTCTATCTAGTGGAAAGCCTTCCCAGAAGAGTGGAGGCTGTTATAGCAGCAATGTTCCAACATCTAGTGGAAAGCCTTCCCAGAAGAGTGGAGGCTGTTATAGCAGCAATGTTCCAACATCTAGTGGAAAGCCTTCCCAGAAGAGTGGAGGCTGTTATAGCAGCAATGTTCCAACATCTAGTGGAAAGCATTCCCAGAAGAGTGGAGGCTGTTATAGCAGCAATGTTCCAACATCTAGTGGAAAGCCTTCACAGAAGAGTGGAGGCTGTTACAGCAGCAATGATCCTACATCTAGTGGAAAGCTTTCCCAGAAGAGTGGAGGCTGTTATAGCAGCAATGTTCCAACATCTAGTGGAAAGCCTTCCCAGAAGAGTGGAGGCTGTTATAGCAGCAAAGGAGGGACCAACTCCATATTAATGCCCATGACTTTGTAATGAGATGATGGCTGAGCAGGTCTCCACATACTTTCACAGTGCAGTGTATGTAGACCTAGAGTCCTGCTCTGCTCTCTCCTCCAGCCAGGTCCATTAGTTTAATGTAGTAGACAGGACTCATTAGTTTAATGTAGTGGTAGACAGACTCCAGCCAGGTCCATTAGTTTAATGTAGTGGTAGACAGGACTCCAGCCAGGTCCCATTAGTTTAATGTAGTGGTAGACAGGACTCCAGCCAGGTCCATTAGTTTAATGTAGTGGTAGACAGGACTCCAGCCAGGTCCATTAGTTTAATGTAGTGGTAGACAGGCCACCCATTAGTTTAATGTAGTGGTAGCCAGGTCCATTAATGTAGACAGGACTTCCATTAGTTTATGTAGTGTAGACAGGACTCCAGCCAGGTCCATTAGTTTAATGTAGACAGGACTGGTAGACAGGACTCCAGCCAGGTCCATTAGTTTAATGTAGTGGTAGACAGGACTCCAGCCAGGTCCATTAGTTTAATGTAGTGGTAGACAGGACTCCAGCCAGGTCCATTAGTTTAATGTAGTGGACAGGACTAGACAGGACTCAGCCAGGTCCATTAGTTTAATGTAGTGGTAGACAGGACTCCAGCCAGGTCCATTAGTTTAATGTAGTGGTAGACAGGACTCCAGCCAGGTCCCATTAGTTTAATGTAGTGGTAGACAGGACTCCAGCCAGGTCCCATTAGTTTAATGTAGAGACAGGACTCCAGCCAGGTCCATTAGTTTAATGTAGTGGTAGACAGGACTCCAGCCAGGTCCATTAGTTTAATGTAGTGGTAGACAGGACTCCAGCCAGGTCCATTAGTTTAATGTAGTGGTAGACAGGACTCCAGCCAGGTCCATTAGTTTAATGTAGTGGTAGACAGGACTCCAGCCAGGTCCATTAGTTTAATGTAGTGGTAGACAGGACTCCAGCCAGGTCCATTAGTTTAATGTAGACAGGACTCCAGCCAGGTCCCATTAGTTTAATGTAGTGGTAGACAGGACTCCAGCCAGGTCCATTAGTTTAATGTAGTGGTAGACAGGACTCCAGCCAGGTCCATTAGTTTAATGTAGTGGTAGACAGGACTCCAGCCAGGTCCATTAGTTTAATGTAGTGGTAGACAGGACTCCAGCCAGGTCCCATTAGTTTAATGTAGTGGTAGACAGGACTCCAGCCAGGTCCATTAGTTTAATGTAGTGGTAGACAGGACTCAGCCAGGTCCATTAGTTTAATGTAGTGGTAGACAGGACTCCAGCCAGGTCCATTAGTTTAATGTAGTGGTAGACAGGACTCCAGCCAGGTCCATTAGTTTAATGTAGTGGTAGACAGGACTCCAGCCAGGTCCCATTAGTTTAATGTAGTGGTAGACAGGACTCCAGCCAGGTCCCATTAGTTTAATGTAGTGGTAGACAGGACTCCAGCCAGGTCCATTAGTTTAATGTAGTTTAATGTAGTGGTAGACAGGACTCCAGCCAGGTCCATTAGTTTAATGTAGTGGTAGACAGGACTCCAGCCAGGTCCATTAGTTTAATGTAGTGGTAGACAGGACTCCAGCCAGGTCCATTAGTTTAATGTAGTGGTAGACAGGACTCCAGCCAGGTCCATTAGTTTAATGTAGTGGTAGACAGGACTCCAGCCAGGTCCCATTAGTTTAATGTAGTGGTAGACAGGACTCCAGCCAGGTCCCATTAGTTTAATGTAGTGGTAGACAGGACTCCAGCCAGGTCCATTAGTTTAATGTAGTGGTAGACAGGACTCCAGCCAGGTCCCATTAGTTTAATGTAGTGGTAGACAGGACTCCAGCCAGGTCCATTAGTTTAATGTAGACAGGACTCCAGCCAGGTCCATTAGTTTAATGTAGTGGTAGACAGGACTCCAGCCAGGTCCATTAGTTTAATGTAGTGGTAGACAGGACTCCAGCCAGGTCCATTAGTTTAATGTAGTGGTAGACAGGACTCCAGCCAGGTCCATTAGTTTAATGTAGTGGTAGACAGGACTCCAGCCAGGTCCATTAGTTTAATGTAGTGGTAGACAGGACTCCAGCCAGGTCCATTAGTTTAATGTAGTGGTAGACAGGACTCCAGCCAGGTCCATTAGTTTAATGTAGTGGTAGACAGGACTCCAGCCAGGTCCCATTAGTTTAATGTAGTGGTAGACAGGACTCCAGCCAGGTCCCATTAGTTTAATGTAGTGGTAGACAGGACTCCAGCCAGGTCCATTAGTTTAATGTAGTGGTAGACAGGACTCCAGCCAGGTCCCATTAGTTTAATGTAGTGGTAGACAGGACTCCAGCCAGGTCCATTAGTTTAATGTAGTGGTAGACAGGACTCCAGCCAGGTCCATTAGTTTAATGTAGTGGTAGACAGGACTCCAGCCAGGTCCATTAGTTTAATGTAGACAGGACTCCAGCCAGGTCCATTAGTTTAATGTAGACAGGACTCCAGCCAGGTCCATTAGTTTAATGTAGTGGTAGACAGGACTCCAGCCAGGTCCATTAGTTTAATGTAGTGGTAGACAGGACTCCAGCCAGGTCCATTAGTTTAATGTAGTGGTAGACAGGACTCCAGCCAGGTCCATTAGTTTAATGTAGTGGTAGACAGGACTCCAGCCAGGTCCATTAGTTTAATGTAGTGGTAGACAGGACTCCAGCCAGGTCCATTAGTTTAATGTAGTGGTAGACAGGACTCCAGCCAGGTCCATTAGTTTAATGTAGTGGTAGACAGGACTCCAGCCAGGTCCATTAGTTTAATGTAGTGGTAGACAGGACTCCAGCCAGGTCCCATTAGTTTAATGTAGTGGTAGACAGGACTCCAGCCAGGTCCATTAGTTTAATGTAGTGGTAGACAGGACTCCAGCCAGGTCCCATTAGTTTAATGTAGTGGTAGACAGGACTCCAGCCAGGTCCATTAGTTTAATGTAGACAGGACTCCAGCCAGGTCCATTAGTTTAATGTAGTGGTAGACAGGACTCCAGCCAGGTCCATTAGTTTAATGTAGTGGTAGACAGGACTCCAGCCAGGTCCATTAGTTTAATGTAGTGGTAGACAGGACTCCAGCCAGGTCCATTAGTTTAATGTAGTGGTAGACAGGACTCCAGCCAGGTCCCATTAGTTTAATGTAGTGGTAGACAGGACTCCAGCCAGGTCCCATTAGTTTAATGTAGTGGTAGACAGGACTCCAGCCAGGTCCATTAGTTTAATGTAGTGGACTAGACCAGGACTCTCAGCCAGGTCCCATTAGTTTAATGTAGTGGTAGACAGGACTCCAGCCAGGTCCATTAGTTTAATGTAGTGGTAGACAGGACTCCAGCCAGGTCCATTAGTTTAATGTAGTGGTAGACAGGACTCCAGCCAGGTCCATTAGTTTAATGTAGTGGTAGACAGGACTCCAGCCAGGTCCATTAGTTTAATGTAGTGGTAGACAGGACTCCAGCCAGGTCCATTAGTTTAATGTAGTGGTAGACAGGACTCCAGCCAGGTCCATTAGTTTAATGTAGTGGTAGACAGGACTCCAGCCAGGTCCATTAGTTTAATGTAGTGGTAGACAGGACTCCAGCCAGGTCCATTAGTTTAATGTAGTGGTAGACAGGACTCCAGCCAGGTCCATTAGTTTAATGTAGTGGTAGACAGGACTCCAGCCAGGTCCCATTAGTTTAATGTAGTGGTAGACAGGACTCCAGCCAGGTCCCATTCCAGTTTAATGTAGTGGTAGACAGGACTCCAGCCAGGTCCCATTAGTTTAATGTAGTGGTAGACAGGACTCCAGCCAGGTCCATTAGTTTAATGTAGTGGTAGACAGGACTCCAGCCAGGTCCATTAGTTTAATGTAGTGGTAGACAGGACTCCAGCCAGGTCCATTAGTTTAATGTAGTGGTAGACAGGACTCCAGCCAGGTCCATTAGTTTAATGTAGTGGTAGACAGGACTCCAGCCAGGTCCATTAGTTTAATGTAGTGGTAGACAGGACTCCAGCCAGGTCCATTAGTTTAATGTAGTGGTAGACAGGACTCCAGCCAGGTCCATTAGTTTAATGTAGTGGTAGACAGGACTCCAGCCAGGTCCATTAGTTTAATGTAGTGGTAGACAGGACTCCAGCCAGGTCCCATTAGTTTAATGTAGTGGTAGACAGGACTCCAGCCAGGTCCCATTAGTTTAATGTAGTGGTAGACAGGACTCCAGCCAGGTCCATTAGTTTAATGTAGTGGTAGACAGGACTCCAGCCAGGTCCATTAGTTTAATGTAGACAGGACTCCAGCCAGGTCCATTAGTTTAATGTAGTGGTAGACAGGACTCCAGCCAGGTCCATTAGTTTAATGTAGTGGTAGACAGGACTCCAGCCAGGTCCCATTAGTTTAATGTAGTGGTAGACAGGACTCCAGCCAGGTCCATTAGTTTAATGTAGTGGTAGACAGGACTCCAGCCAGGTCCATTAGTTTAATGTAGTGGTAGACAGGACTCCAGCCAGGTCCCATTAGTTTAATGTAGTGGTAGACAGGACTCCAGCCAGGTCCATTAGTTTAATGTAGTGGTAGACAGGACTCCAGCCAGGTCCCATTAGTTTAATGTAGTGGTAGACAGGACTCCAGCCAGGTCCATTAGTTTAATGTAGTGGTAGACAGGACTCCAGCCAGGTCCATTAGTTTAATGTAGTGGTAGACAGGACTCCAGCCAGGTCCATTAGTTTAATGTAGTGGTAGACAGGACTCCAGCCAGGTCCATTAGTTTAATGTAGTGGTAGACAGGACTCCAGCCAGGTCCCATTAGTTTAATGTAGTGGTAGACAGGACTCCAGCCAGGTCCATTAGTTTAATGTAGTG
Organism: Oncorhynchus gorbuscha; assembly: GCF_021184085.1. Lineage (NCBI taxonomy): Eukaryota > Metazoa > Chordata > Actinopteri > Salmoniformes > Salmonidae > Oncorhynchus > Oncorhynchus gorbuscha. The sequence goes on from NW_025747068.1 coordinate 6,783, forward strand.
GTAGACAGGACTCCAGCCAGGTCCATTAGTTTAATGTAGTGGTAGACAGGACTCCAGCCAGGTCCATTAGTTTAATGTAGTGGTAGACAGGACTCCAGCCAGGTCCCATTAGTTTAATGTAGTGGTAGACAGGACTCAGCCAGGTCCATTAGTTTAATGTAGTGGTAGACAGGACTCCAGCCAGGTCCATTAGTTTAATGTAGTGGTAGACAGGACTCCAGCCAGGTCCATTAGTTTAATGTAGTGGTAGACAGGACTCCAGCCAGGTCCATTAGTTTAATGTAGTGGTAGACAGGACTCCAGCCAGGTCCATTAGTTTAATGTAGTGGTAGACAGGACTCCAGCCAGGTCCCATTAGTTTAATGTAGTGGTAGACAGGACTCCAGCCAGGTCCCATTAGTTTAATGTAGTGGTAGACAGGACTCCAGCCAGGTCCATTAGTTTAATGTAGACAGGACTCCAGCCAGGTCCATTAGTTTAATGTAGTGGTAGACAGGACTCCAGCCAGGTCCATTAGTTTAATGTAGTGGTAGACAGGACTCCAGCCAGGTCCATTAGTTTAATGTAGTGGTAGACAGGACTCCAGCCAGGTCCATTAGTTTAATGTAGTGGTAGACAGGACTCCAGCCAGGTCCCATTAGTTTAATCCATTAGTTTAATGTAGTGGTAGACAGGACTCCAGCCAGGTCCCATTAGTTTAATGTAGTGGTAGACAGGACTCCAGCCAGGTCCATTAGTTTAATGTAGTGGTAGACAGGACTCCAGCCAGGTCCATTAGTTTAATGTAGTGGTAGACAGGACTCCAGCCAGGTCCATTAGTTTAATGTAGTGGTAGACAGGACTCCAGCCAGGTCCATTAGTTTAATGTAGTGGTAGACAGGACTCCAGCCAGGTCCATTAGTTTAATGTAGTGGTAGACAGGACTCCAGCCAGGTCCATTAGTTTAATGTAGTGGGTAGACAGGACTCCAGCCAGGTCCATTAGTTTAATGTAGTGGTAGACAGGACTCCAGCCAGGTCCATTAGTTTAATGTAGTGCCAGGTCCATTAGTTTAATGTAGTGGTAGACAGGACTCCAGCCAGGTCCATTAGTTTAATGTAGTGGTAGACAGGACTCCAGCCAGGTCCCATTAGTTTAATGTAGTGGTAGACAGGACTCCAGCCAGGTCCATTAGTTTAATGTAGTGGTAGACAGGACTCCAGCCAGGTCCATTAGTTTAATGTAGTGGTAGACAGGACTCCAGCCAGGTCCATTAGTTTAATGTAGTGGTAGACAGGACTCCAGCCAGGTCCATTAGTTTAATGTAGTGGGTCCATTAGACAGGACTCCAGCCAGGTCCATTAGTTTAATGTAGTGGTAGACAGGACTCCAGCCAGGTCCATTAGTTTAATGTAGTGGTAGACAGGACTCCAGCCAGGTCCCATTAGTTTAATGTAGTGGTAGACAGGACTCCAGCCAGGTCCATTAGTTTAATGTAGTGGTAGACAGGACTCCAGCCAGGTCCATTAGTTTAATGTAGTGGTAGACAGGACTCCAGCCAGGTCCATTAGTTTAATGTAGTGGTAGACAGGACTCCAGCCAGGTCCATTAGTTTAATGTAGTGGTAGACAGGACTCCAGCCAGGTCCATTAGTTTAATGTAGTGGTAGACAGGACTCCAGCCAGGTCCATTAGTTTAATGTAGTGGTAGACAGGACTCCAGCCAGGTCCCATTAGTTTAATGTAGTGGTAGACAGGACTCCAGCCAGGTCCATTAGTTTAATGTAGTGGTAGACATTCCATTAGTTTAATGTAGTGGTAGACAGGACTCCAGCCAGGTCCCATTAGTTTAATGTAGTGGTAGACAGGACTCCAGCCAGGTCCATTAGTTTAATGTAGTGGTAGACAGGACTCCAGCCAGGTCCATTAGTTTAATGTAGTGGTAGACAGGACTCCAGCCAGGTCCATTAGTTTAATGTAGTGGTAGACAGGACTCCAGCCAGGTCCATTAGTTTAATGTAGTGGTAGACAGGACTCCAGCCAGGTCCATTAGTTTAATGTAGTGGTAGACAGGACTCCAGCCAGGTCCATTAGTTTAATGTAGACAGGACTCCAGCCAGGTCCATTAGTTTAATGTAGTGGTAGACAGGACTCCAGCCAGGTCCATTAGTTTAATGTAGTGGTAGACAGGACTCCAGCCAGGTCCATTAGTTTAATGTAGTGGTAGACAGGACTCCAGCCAGGTCCCATTAGTTTAATGTAGTGGTAGACAGGACTCCAGCCAGGTCCATTAGTTTAATGTAGTGGTAGACAGGACTCCAGCCAGGTCCATTAGTTTAATGTAGTGGGTCCAGTTTAATGTAGTGGTAGACAGGACTCCAGCCAGGTCCATTAGTTTAATGTAGTGGTAGACAGGACTCCAGCCAGGTCCATTAGTTTAATGTAGTGGTAGACAGGACTCCAGCCAGGTCCATTAGTTTAATGTAGTGGTAGACAGGACTCCAGCCAGGTCCCATTAGTTTAATGTAGTGGTAGACAGGACTCCAGCCAGGTCCATTAGTTTAATGTAGTGGTAGACAGGACTCCAGCCAGGTCCATTAGTTTATTGTAGTGGTAGACAGGGCTCCAGCCAGGTCCATTAGTTTAATGTAGTGGTAGACAGGACTCCAGCCAGGTCCCATTAGTTTAATGTAGTGGTAGACAGGACTCCAGCCAGGTCCCATTAGTTTAATGTAGTGGTAGACAGGACTCCAGCCAGGTCCATTAGTTTAATGTAGACAGGACTCCAGCCAGGTCCATTAGTTTAATGTAGTGGTAGACAGGACTCCAGCCAGGTCCATTAGTTTAATGTAGTGGTAGACAGGACTCCAGCCAGGTCCATTAGTTTAATGTAGTGGTAGACAGGACTCCAGCCAGGTCCCATTAGTTTAATGTAGTGGTAGACAGGACTCCAGCCAGGTCCCATTAGTTTAATGTAGTGGTAGACAGGACTCCAGCCAGGTCCCATTAGTTTAATGTAGTGGTAGACAGGACTCCAGCCAGGTCCATTAGTTTAATGTAGTGGTAGACAGGACTCCAGCCAGGTCCATTAGTTTAATGTAGACAGGACTCCAGCCAGGTCCATTAGTTTAATGTAGTGGTAGACAGGACTCCAGCCAGGTCCATTAGTTTAATGTAGACAGGACTCCAGCCAGGTCCCATTAGTTTAATGTAGTGCTCTCTCCTCCAGCCAGGTCCCATTAGTTTAATGTAGTGGTAGACAGGACTCCAGCCAGGTCCCATTAGTTTAATGTAGTGGTAGACAGGACTCCAGCCAGGTCCCATTAGTTTAATGTAGTGGTAGACAGGACTCCAGCCAGGTCCATTAGTTTAATGTAGTGGTAGACAGGACTCAGCCAGGTCCATTAGTTTAATGTAGTGGTAGACAGGACTCCAGCCAGGTCCATTAGTTTAATGTAGTGGTAGACAGGACTCCAGCCAGGTCCATTAGTTTAATGTAGTGGTAGACAGGACTCCAGCCAGGTCCCATTAGTTTAATGTAGTGGTAGACAGGACTCCAGCCAGGTCCATTAGTTTAATGTAGTGGTAGACAGGACTCCAGCCAGGTCCATTAGTTTAATGTAGTGGTAGACAGGACTCCAGCCAGGTCCCATTAGTTTAATGTAGTGGTAGACAGGACTCCAGCCAGGTCCATTAGTTTATTAGTTTAATGTAGACAGGACTCCAGCCAGGTCCATTAGTTTAATGTAGTGGTAGACAGGACTCCAGCCAGGTCCATTAGTTTAATGTAGTGGTAGACAGGACTCCAGCCAGGTCCCATTAGTTTAATGTAGTGGTAGACAGGACTCCAGCCAGGTCCCATTAGTTTAATGTAGTGGTAGACAGGACTCCAGCCAGGTCCCATTAGTTTAATGTAGTGGTAGACAGGACTCCAGCCAGGTCCCATTCGTTTAATGTAGTGGTAGACAGGACTCCAGCCAGGTCCATTAGTTTAATGTAGTGGTAGACAGGACTCCAGCCAGGTCCATTAGTTTAATGTAGACAGGACTCCAGCCAGGTCCTTCGTTTAATGTAGTGGTAGACAGGACTCCAGCCAGGTCCATTAGTTTAATGTAGTGGTAGACAGGACTCCAGCCAGGTCCCATTAGTTTAATGTAGTGCTCTCTCCTCCAGCCAGGTCCCATTAGTTTAATGTAGTGGTAGACAGGACTCCAGCCAGGTCCCATTAGTTTAATGTAGTGGTAGACAGGACTCCAGCCAGGTCCCATTAGTTTAATGTAGTGGTAGACAGGACTCCAGCCAGGTCCATTAGTTTAATGTAGACAGGACTTCAGCCAGGTCCATTAGTTTAATGTAGACAGGACTCCAGCCAGGTCCATTAGTTTAATGTAGTGGTAGACAGGACTCCAGCCAGGTCCATTAGTTTAATGTAGTGGTAGACAGGACTCCAGCCAGGTCCATTAGTTTAATGTAGTGCTCTCTCCTCCAGCCAGGTCCCATTAGTTTAATGTAGTGGTAGACAGGACTCCAGCCAGGTCCCTTAGTTTAATGTAGTGGTAGACAGGACTCCAGCCAGGTCCCATTAATTTAATGTAGTGATAGACAGGACTCCAGCCAGGTCCATTAGTTTAATGTAGACAGGACTCCAGCCAGGTCCATTAGTTTAATGTAGACAGGACTCCAGCCAGGTCCATTAGTTTAATGTAGACAGGACTCCAGCCAGGTCCCTTAGTTTAATGTAGACAGGACTCCAGCCAGGTCCATTAGTTTAATGTAGTGGTAGACAGGGTTATCTGGGAAGGTGTCATGTCAGCTGCTGTTGATGTCAGACCTGAAAACACAGGAACAGCTGTGTCTCTCTACATGGCGTCAACACTGAGGTAATTTCCGCTTGGGCTTTCCGAGGTGATATTTGAATCTCTCCTCTCCAGACCAGCGTGGGGGGGAGCAGGGCGGTAACATGGCAGACCTGAGTCCCGGGGCGGTGGATGGTGGCGGCAGAGCGGAGCATCAAGCGGCCATCAACAGCATGCTGCAGGAGAGGATGAGTACTGACATCAGCGCTCTGAAGAAACAGTACTCGCGTATCAAGAGACATCAGCAACAACAGGCCAGGCAGCTGTACATACACACAGGTAACACACTGTCAACTCTACACAACAACAGGCCAGGCAGCTGTACATACACACAGGTAACACACTGTCAACTCTACACAACAACAGGCCAGGCAGCTCATACACACAGGTAAAACACTGTCAACACACAACACAGGCCAGGCAGCTGTCAACTCTACACACACACTGTCAACTCTACACACACACTGTCAACTCTACACACACACTGTCAACTCTACACACACACTGTCAACTCTACACACACACTGTCAACTCTACACACACACTGTCAACTCTACACACACACACTGTCAACTCTACACACACACACTGTCAACTCTACACACACACACTGTCAACTCTACACACACACACTGTCAACTCTACACACACACACTGTCAACTCTACACACACACACTGTCAACTCTACACACACACACTGTCAACTCTACACACACACACTGTCAACTCTACACACACACACACTGTCAACTCTACACACACACACACTGTCAACTCTACACACACACACACTGTCAACTCTACACACACACACACTGTCAACTCTACACACACACACACTGTCAACTCTACACACACACACACTGTCAACTCTACACACACACACACTGTCAACTCTACACACACACACACACACACACTGTCAACTCTACACACACACACACACACTGTCAACTCTACACACACACACACACTGTCAACTCTACACACACACACACACTGTCAACTCTACACACACACACACACACTGTCAACTCTACACACACACACACACACTGTCAACTCTACACACACACACACACACACTGTCAAATGTCGTGGAAATTTCCTGTATTACCAAATCTTGAGGGTAAACCACACACAAGTCAGAGTTATCATAAAGTCCATCTTTAATTATATGAGCTCCATCACAACCCTGTGACTCTCAGATCAATTCAGTGTCTATAAATTAATTCTCTGAGAGACCCTTACACATTGCAACTGAGATCCTTTATAGCAAAGACACACATAGCCAGACAGCATTGGCTATAAATTGTCATTCAGCTTTGTCTCCTAATCTATGTTCTTATCTCGCTCTCAGACCATAAAACAAAACCTCATCAACATCCATATATCAAATACACCCCTCGTGGACAAGATCAGAGACACAGTGACTGGCACACAGACATTGTGGAGCCAAGAGATAATTGATTTAAAAGACATGTTTACATATGAAGACAAGTTTGACCTCTCCCCTTTCTGCGGCCCAACTAACTGACCCCATGACAGAGACCAGATAACTGAAACCGGCCAACAGTATTATACAAACATAGACATTCTGATGGGAAGTAACTCACAAGCATATAATGAATATAAAACATATCTATGTTACCCAACTAATTCTGATTAATTCAACTTATTCTCACTTCCGGCGCCGACAGAGATGGCCGCTTCGCGTTCCTAGGAAACCAATTCTGATTAATCCCCAATACAACTCTAGGTGGTGGTGTCTATAGATGGATAGATTGAGGAGGTGGTGTCTATAGATGGATAGATTGAGGAGGTGGTGGTGTCTATAGATGGATAGATTGAGGAGGTGGTGGTGTCTATAGATGGATAGATTGAGGAGGTGGTGGTGTCTATAGATGGATAGATTGAGGAGGTGGTGGTGTCTATAGATGGATAGATTGAGGTGGTGGTGTCTATAGATGGATAGATTGAGGTGGTGGTGTCTATAGATGGATAGATTGAGGAGGTGGTGTCTATAGATGGATAGATTGAGGAGGTGGTGGTGTCTATAGATGGATAGATTGAGGAGGTGGTGGTGTCTATAGATGGATAGATTGAGGAGGTGGTGGTGTCTATAGATGGATAGATTGAGGAGGTGGTGGTGTCTATAGATGGATAGATTGAGGAGGTGGTGGTGTCTATAGATGGATAGATTGAGGAGGTGGTGGTGTCTATAGATGGATAGATTGAGGAGGTGGTGGTGTCTATAGATGGATAGATTGAGGAGGTGGTGGTGTCTATAGATGGATAGATTGAGGAGGTGGTGGTGTCTATAGATGGATAGATTGAGGAGGTGGTGGTGTCTATAGATGGATAGATTGAGGAGGTGGTGGTGTCTATAGATGGATAGATTGAGGAGGTGGTGGTGTCTATAGATGGATAGATTGAGGTGGTGGTGGTGTCTATAGATGGATAGATTGAGGAGGTGGTGGTGTCTATAGATGGATAGATTGAGGAGGTGGTGGTGTCTATAGATGGATAGATTGAGGAGGAGGTGGTGTCTATAGATGGATAGATTGAGGAGGTGGTGGTGTCTATAGATGGATAGATTGAGGTGGTGGTGTCTATAGATGGATAGATTGAGGAGGTGGTGGTGTCTATAGATGGATAGATTGAGGAGGTGGTGGTGTCTATAGATGGATAGATTGAGGAGGTGGTGGTGTCTATAGATGGATAGATTGAGGAGGTGGTGGTGTCTATAGATGGATAGATTGAGGAGGTGGTGGTGTCTATAGATGGATAGATTGAGGAGGTGGTGGTGTCTATAGATGGATAGATTGAGGAGGTGGTGGTGTCTATAGATGGATAGATTGAGGAGGAGGTGGTGTCTATAGATGGATAGATTGAGGAGGAGGTGGTGTCTATAGATGGATAGATTGAGGAGGTGGTGGTGTCTGTAGATGGATAGATTGAGGAGGTGGTGGTGTCTGTAGATGGATAGATTGAGGAGGTGGTGGTGTCTGTAGATGGATAGATTGAGGAGGTGGTGGTGTCTGTAGATGGATAGATTGAGGAGGTGGTGGTGTCCGTAGATGGATAGATTGAGGAGGTGGTGGTGTCCGTAGATGGATAGATTGAGGAGGTGGTGGTGTCCGTAGATGGATAGATTGAGGAGGTGGTGGTGTCCGTAGATGGATAGATTGAGGAGGTGGTGGTGTCCGTAGATGGATAGATTGAGGAGGTGGTGGTGTCCGTAGATGGATAGATTGAGGAGGTGGTGGTGTCTGTAGATGGATAGATTGAGGAGGTGGTGGTGTCTGTAGATGGATAGATTGAGGAGGTGGTGGTGTCTGTAGATGGATAGATTGAGGAGGTGGTGGTGTCTGTAGATGGATAGATTGAGGAGGTGGTGGTGTCTGTAGATGGATAGATTGAGGAGGTGGTGGTGTCTGTAGATGGATAGATTGAGGAGGTGGTGGTGTCTGTAGATGGATAGATTGAGGAGGTGGTGGTGTCCGTAGATGGATAGATTGAGGAGGTGGTGGTGTCCGTAGATGGATAGATTGAGGAGGTGGTGGTGTCCGTAGATGGATAGATTGAGGAGGTGGTGGTGTCCGTAGATGGATAGATTGAGGAGGTGGTGGTGTCCGTAGATGGATAGATTGAGGAGGTGGTGGTGTCCGTAGATGGATAGATTGAGGAGGTGGTGGTGTCTGTAGATGGATAGATTGAGGAGGTGGTGGTGTCTGTAGATGGATAGATTGAGGAGGTGGTGGTGTCTGTAGATGGATAGATTGAGGAGGTGGTGGTGTCTGTAGATGGATAGATTGAGGAGGTGGTGGTGTCTATAGATGGATAGATTGAGGAGGTGGTGGTGTCTATAGATGGATAGATTGAGGAGGTGGTGGTGTCTATAGATGGATAGATTGAGGAGGTGGTGGTGTCTATAGATGGATAGATTGAGGAGGTGGTGGTGTCTATAGATGGATAGATTGAGGAGGTGGTGGTGTCTGTAGATGGATAGATTGAGGAGGTGGTGGTGTCTGTAGATGGATAGATTGAGGAGGTGGTGGTGTCTGTAGATGGATAGATTGAGGAGGTGGTGGTGTCTGTAGATGGATAGATTGAGGAGGTGGTGGTGTCTGTAGATGGATAGATTGAGGAGGTGGTGGTGTCTATAGATGGATAGATTGAGGAGGTGGTGGTGTCTGTAGATGGATAGATTGAGGAGGTGGTGGTGTCTGTAGATGGATAGATGGAGGTGGTGGTGTCTGTAGATGGATAGATGGAGGTGGTGGTGTCCGTAGATGGATAGATTGAGGAGGTGGTGGTGTCCGTAGATGGATAGATTGAGGAGGTGGTGGTGTCCGTAGATGGATAGATTGAGGAGGTGGTGGTGTCCGTAGATGGATAGATTGAGGAGGTGGTGGTGTCCGTAGATGGATAGATTGAGGAGGTGGTGGTGTCTGTAGATGGATAGATTGAGGAGGTGGTGGTGTCCGTAGATGGATAGATTGAGGAGGTGGTGGTGTCTGTAGATGGATAGATTGAGGAGGTGGTGGTGTCTATAGATGGATAGATTGAGGAGGTGGTGGTGTCTATAGATGGATAGATTGAGGAGGTGGTGGTGTCTATAGATGGATAGATTGAGGAGGTGGTGGTGTCTATAGATGGATAGATTGAGGAGGTGGTGGTGTCTATAGATGGATAGATTGAGGAGGTGGTGGTGTCTATAGATGGATAGATTGAGGAGGTGGTGGTGTCTATAGATGGATAGATTGAGGAGGTGGTGGTGTCTATAGATGGATAGATTGAGGAGGTGGTGGTGTCTGTAGATGGATAGATTGAGGAGGTGGTGGTGTCTGTAGATGGATAGATTGAGGAGGTGGTGGTGTCTGTAGATGGATAGATTGAGGAGGTGGTGGTGTCTGTAGATGGATAGATTGAGGAGGTGGTGGTGTCTGTAGATGGATAGATTGAGGAGGTGGTGGTGTCTGTAGATGGATAGATTGAGGAGGTGGTGGTGTCTGTAGATGGATAGATTGAGGAGGTGGTGGTGTCTATAGATGGATAGATTGAGGAGGTGGTGGTGTCTGTAGATGGATAGATTGAGGAGGTGGTGGTGTCTGTAGATGGATAGATGGAGGTGGTGGTGTCTGTAGATGGATAGATGGAGGTGGTGGTGTCTGTAGATGGATAGATGGAGGTGGTGGTGTCTGTAGATGGATAGATGGAGGTGGTGGTGTCCGTAGATGGATAGATTGAGGAGGTGGTGGTGTCCGTAGATGGATAGATTGAGGAGGTGGTGGTGTCCGTAGATGGATAGATTGAGGAGGTGGTGGTGTCCGTAGATGGATAGATTGAGGAGGTGGTGGTGTCCGTAGATGGATAGATTGAGGAGGTGGTGGTGTCTGTAGATGGATAGATTGAGGAGGTGGTGGTGTCCGTAGATGGATAGATTGAGGAGGTGGTGGTGTCTGTAGATGGATAGATTGAGGAGGTGGTGGTGTCTGTAGATGGATAGATTGAGGAGGTTGTGGTGTCTATAGATGGATAGATTGAGGAGGTGGTGGTGTCTATAGATGGATAGATTGAGGAGGTGGTGGGGTGTCCGTAGATGGACAGATTGAGGAGGTGGTGGGGTGTCTGTAGATGGACAGATTGAGGAGGTGGTGGGGTGTCTGTAGATGGACAGATTGAGGAGGTGTTTGTGACCTGTCGGTCAGGAAGCAGCAGGCTCTGGAACGGAGGGGTGTTTCTGGGCTGCTGTTAGCTGGTCTGAGGTTAGGATCTGCTGTTAGCTGGGCTGGAGTGAGGATCTGCTGTTAGCTGGTCTGAAGTGAGGATCTGCTGTTAGCTGGTCTGGAGTGAGGATCTGCTGTTAGCTGGTCTGGAGTGAGGATCTGCTGTTAGCTGGTCTGGAGTGAGGATCTGCTGTTAGCTGGTCTGGGGTCGGGATCTGCTGTTAGCTGGTCTGGGGTCGGGATCTGCTGTTAGCTGGTCTGGGGTCAGGATCTGCTGTTAGCTGGTCTGGGGTCAGGATCTGCTGTTAGCTGGTCTGGGGTCAGGATCTGCTGTTAGCTGGTCTGGGGTCAGGATCTGCTGTTAGCTGGTCTGGGGTCAGGATCTGCTGTTAGCTGGTCTGGGGTCAGGATCTGCTGTGAGCTGGTCTGGGGTCAGGATCTGCTGTTAGCTTTAGCTGGTCTGGGGTTGGAGGGTGCTGGTCTGGGGTCAGGATCTGCTGTGAGCTGGTCTGGGGTCAGGATCTGCTGTGAGCTGGTCTGGGGTCAGGATCTGCTGTTAGCTTTAGCTGGTCTGGCGTTGGATGGTGCTGGCTCTTCTCTGTGACTGACAGGAGAGTGTCATTCTGTCTGGCCTGTTGGCTCCCCATCTAAACACGGCATCACTTAATAGGAATCTACTACTTGTGTAACAGACTTCCATTGGATTTGGCTCCCGAGCTTCTATTTCCCAAACAATTTTTCTAACTCCCAGATGTGTCTGTCTTCAGTAATCAGGACTCAAAGCTCCTTATAACCCAAAGCAGTATTTTATGTAACTCTGTAAGCTTCTTCATCTTGTTCCCGTGATAAATGTAAGCTCTGCGCTGAGGTCTGAGGTTGGGGCAGAGCCAGATTGTTGTCTTAATGCTAGATGTTTCTTATTGCTGCATGTGGAATCCTCTTTATATTCACGTCATGCTATGGTGTTATTATTGTCCTGCTGCTGCAGTAGGCAGACCGAACATTGACCTGTGTGTGTTCTCTCTGTAGATAGATGTCCAGCCACCAGCGTGTTAGCATCTCAGCTACATCCTTCTCCTGTCGTCAACCACCTGTTGCTAGGCAGGAAGCCCAGGAACAGCCTGAAACACCCTCCCTCCTCTCCGTCCAGCCTGCGAGGTGTCCCCCTGCCTCAGGCACAGTCCAGCCCTGCCACCCCTGGCCCCGCCCCTAACCCCACCCCTGGCCCCGCCCCTAACCCCACCCCTAGCGGGGAGAGGGGGAGGAACAGACTGGTATCTCAGGCTGAAGACTGTCAGAGCAGGGTGGGGTCCCCCTGGCGTGCCCACGTACGTGCCCACCGCAGGAACATAGCCCGGGCACGGGTTCAGCTAGGGTTTGGAGACATGGAGGACAGACACCCTCATCAGACGGAGGAGGACAGACACCCTCATCAGACGGAGGAGGACAGACACCCTCATCAGACGGAGGAGGGCAGACACCCTCATCAGACGGAGGAGGGCAGACACCCTCATCAGACGGAGGAGGGCAGACACCCTCATCAGACGGAGGAGGGCAGACACCCTCATCAGACGGAGGAGGGCAGACACCCTCATCAGACGGAGGAGGGCAGACACCCTCATCAGACGGAGGAGGGCAGACACCCTCATCAGACGGAGGAGGGCAGACACCCTCATCAGACGGAGGAGGGCAGACACCCTCATCAGACGGAGGAGGGCAGACACCCTCATCAGACGGAGGAGGGCAGACACCCTCATCAGACGGAGGAGGGCAGACACCCTCATCAGACGGAGGAGAGAGAAGGAGTGGGTGAGGGAAAGGCTGATGATGATGAGGGAAGTCACCTCCCTGTGTCTCCTGCCCAGGCCTCCAGTAAGGAGGTGCCAGCTGTGGTGGAAGAGGAGGAGCACCTGTTGTCTCTAGAGCTGGACTCTGGATCAGAACTAAACCAGACCCCACCTCCACTACCCTCCTCTCCTAGAGAGACTGACCCAGACACACTACCCTGCTCTCCTAGAGAGACTGACCCAGACACACTACCCTGCTCTCCTAGAGAGACTGACCCAAACACACTACCCTGCTCTCCTAGAGGGACTGACCCAGACACACTACCCTGCTCTCCTACAGAGACTGACCCAGACACACTACCCTGCTCTCCTAGAGAGACTGACCCAGACACACTACCCTCCTCTCCCACCATCCCAGAGCTGCCTGTCCTGCCTCCTCTTCCTCGACCACCCTCATCACACCACCACCACCATCAACAGTCTGACCCTTCAATCTCCTCTCAGAACATCTACTGTGTGAGACTCTCTCCTGGTAGCCCTGTTACCCTCTCTAACCCCCCTCCCCCTGTTACCCTCACTAACCCCCTCCCCCTGTTACCCTCACTAACCCCCTCCCCCTGTTACCCTCACTAACCCCCTCCCCCTACTCCCTCTCTAACCCCCCTCCCCCTGTTACCCTCACTAACCCCCCTCTCCCTGTTACCCTCTCTAACCCCCTCCCCTGTTACCCTCTCTAACCCCCTCCCCCTGTTACCCTCTCTAACCCCCTCCCCCTGTTACCCTCTCTAACCCCCTCCCCTGTTACCCTCTCTAACCCCCCTCCCCCTGTTACCCTCTCTAACCCCCTCCCCTGTTACCCTCTCTAACCCCCTCCCCCCTGTTACCCTCTCTAACCCCCCTCCCCTGTTACCCTCTCTAACCCCCTCCCCCTGTTACCCTCTCTAACCCCCTCCCCCTGTTACCCTCTCTAACCCCCTACTCTCCTCACTAACCCCCACCCCCTGTTACCCTCACTAACCCCCCTCCTCCCCCCTCTCTAACCCCCCACCCCCTGTTACCCTCTCTAACCCCCCTGTTACCCTCTCTAACCCCCCTGTTACCCTCTCTAACCCCCTCCTCCCCTCTCTAACCCCCCTGTTACCCTCTCTAACCCCCTCCTCCCTCTCTAACCCCCTCCTCCCCTCTCCAACCCCCCTGTTACCCTCTCTAACCCCCTCCCCTCTCTAACCCCCTTCCTCCCCTCTCTAACCCCCTGGTACCCTCTCTAACCCCCCTCCTCCCCCTCTCTAACCCCCTGGTACCCTCTCTAACCCCCATACTCCTGGTACCCCGCTATCCCCCTCCCTCCCTCCCTCCTGCCCCTCCACCCCCAGCAGGTGTTCTCTCCCTTCCCGAGTGTGAAACAGCACAGGAGGTCAGCTGCAGCCCGTAACCTGGGTCTCTACGGTCCCACAGCCAGAACCCCCACAGTTCACTTCCCTCAGCTCAGCCTGAACCGTCCCTCCTCCACTCTCTCCACCAGGAAGCGCTAGAGGCCACGCTTCACTGACTGACTGGCTCTGGAAAATATACAGCCTGATTCTCTCTGATGGTGTGGATCTGTGGCATTGGGACAGGGGACTGTACCTGAGAGGAACAGACAGGGACAGTATGATCCACTGCTGTAGTTAGGCCCTTAACTCTTCACAGTGTAGGTCACTCCCCTCTCAACCACTGGGAGAGGAAGAGCTGCTATGAAACCCACTGTGTTGTAGTCATCTCCCTGCAGGAAGCTGTAAACTGGCTCTGTCTGGCTGAATGTCATCATGGGACATCTCTGTCCAATCACCTTCTCTTCCAGGTCAAGTTCTCTTCACCATAACACAATGTTGAACCCTTAAAGCTCCTTCCTCCTCTCAGCTGATTTCTGTTTCCACTTCCTGTCTGCCTGTTACTTCCTGTCAATGTCTCTCCACAGTAAGACTCCATTCTGAAAGATCCATAGACCATATCATGATCTGTCTGCCATTGATCTGATTGTATTGATCTCTACAGTCTGTTATCTACAGTCTGTTCTCTACAGTCTGCCATGGATCTGATTGTATTGATCTCTACAGTCTGCCATGGATCTGATTGTATTGTTCTCTACAGTCTGTTCTCTCTACAGTCTGCCATGGATCTGATTGTATTGTTCTCTACAGTCTGTTCTCTACAGTCTGCCATGGATCTGATTGTATTGTTCTCTACAGTCTGCCATGGATCTGATTGTATTGTTCTCTACAGTCTGCCATGGATCTGATTGTATTGTTCTCTACAGTCTGTTCTCTACAGTCTGCCATGGATCTGATTGTATTGTTCTCTACAGTCTGTTCTCTACAGTCTGTTCTCTACAGTCTGCCATGGATCTGATTGTATTGTTCTCTACAGTCTGCCATGGATCTGATTGTATTGTTCTCTACAGTCTGTTCTCTACAGTCTGTTCTCTACAGTCTGCCATGGATCTGATTGTATTGTTCTCTACAGTCTGCCATGGATCTGATTGTATTGTTCTCTACAGTCTGTTCTCTACAGTCTGTTCTCTACAGTCTGCCATGGATCTGATTGTATTGTTCTCTACAGTCTGCCATGGATCTGATTGTATTGTTCTCTACAGTCTGCCATGGATCTGATTGTATTGTTCTCTACAGTCTGCCATGGATCTGATTGTATTGTTCTCTACAGTCTGCCATGGATCTGATTGTATTGTTGGTAAATGAACCCCCACCATCCTGGTGTCAGAGGTCACTGCACTCCTAATAAAGAAGGTGAAAGGATGCTGTCGGCTGTTTCATTTTATCTTGGTAAGAGCTCCATTCAATCTGCCTATAAAATGTCAATGTTCTGAGATGATAACGCAGACCTTCCCATGCTACAGGTTGACCGTCTCGCCCGGTTTCACTGCTTTGGCGAGCTTGAAATGTACTTTCCCATTGAGCAGATATATGCAGCGTCTCCACTAACGTTGCCTTTAAACTTCAGTAACACTGTAGCTCTGATCTCAGGGTTATAACACTGTAGCTCTGATCTCAGGGTTATAACACTGTAGCTCTGAACTCAGGGTTATAACACTGTAGCTCTGAACTCAGGGTTATAACACTGTAGCTCTGAACTCAGACCATATAACACTGTAGCTCTGAACTCAGGGTTATAACACTGTAGCTCTGAACTCAGACCATATAACACTGTAGCTCTGAACTCAGGGTTATAACACTGTAGCTCTGAACTCAGGGTTATAACACTGTAGCTCTGATCTCAGGGTTATAACACTGTAGCTCTGATCTCAGGGTTATAACACTGTAGCTCTGAACTCAGACCATATAACACTGTAGCTCTGAACTCAGACCATATAACACTGTAGCTCTGATCTCAGGGTTATAACACTGTAGCTCTGATCTCAGGGTTATAACACTGTAGCTCTGAACTCAGACCATATAACACTGTAGCTCTGAACTCAGGGTTATAACACTGTAGCTCTGAACTCAGACCATATAACACTGTAGCTCTGAACTCAGGGTTATAACACTGTAGCTCTGATCTCAGGGTTATAACACTGTAGCTCTGAACTCAGGGTTATAACACTGTAGCTCTGAACTCAGACCATATAACACTGTAGCTCTGAACTCAGGGTTATAACACTGTAGCTCTGATCTCAGGGTTATAACACTGTAGCTCTGAACTCAGGGTTATAACACTGTAGCTCTGAACTCAGGGTTATAACACTGTAGCTCTGAACTCAGGGTTATAACACTGTAGCTCTGAACTCAGGGTTATAACACTGTAGCTCTGAACTCAGACCATATAACACTGTAGCTCTGAACTCAGGGTTATAACACTGTAGCTCTGAACTCAGACCATATAACACTGTAGCTCTGAACTCAGGGTTATAACACTGTAGCTCTGATCTCAGGGTTATAACACTGTAGCTCTGAACTCAGGGTTATAACACTGTAGCTCTGAACTCAGGGTTATAACACTGTAGCTCTGATCTCAGGGTTATAACACTGTAGCTCTGAACTCAGGGTTATAACACTGTAGCTCTGAACTCAGACCATATAACACTGTAGCTCTGAACTCAGGGTTATAACACTGTAGCTCTGAACTCAGACCATATAACACTGTAGCTCTGAACTCAGGGTTATAACACTGTAGCTCTGATCTCAGGGTTATAACACTGTAGCTCTGAACTCAGACCATATAACACTGTAGCTCTGAACTCAGGGTTATAACACTGTAGCTCTGATCTCAGGGTTATAACACTGTAGCTCTGAACTCAGACCATATAACACTGTAGCTCTGATCTCAGGGTTATAACACTGTAGCTCTGAACTCAGACCATATAACACTGTAGCTCTGAACTCAGGGTTATAACACTGTAGCTCTGAACTCAGGGTTATAACACTGTAGCTCTGATCTCAGGGTTATAACACTGTAGCTCTGATCTCAGGGTTATAACACTGTAGCTCTGAACTCAGGGTTATAACACTGTAGCTCTGATCTCAGGGTTATAACACTGTAGCTCTGATCTCAGGGTTATAACACTGTAGCTCTGAACTCAGGGTTATAACACTGTAGCTCTGAACTCAGGGTTATAACACTGTAGCTCTGAACTCAGGGTTATAACACTGTAGCTCTGAACTCAGGGTTATAACACTGTAGCTCTGAACTCAGACCATATAACACTGTAGCTCTGAACTCAGGGTTATAACACTGTAGCTCTGAACTCAGGGTTATAACACTGTAGCTCTGAACTCAGGGTTATAACACTGTAGCTCTGAACTCAGACCATATAACACTGTAGCTCTGATCTCAGGGTTATAACACTGTAGCTCTGAACTCAGGGTTATAACACTGTAGCTCTGAACTCAGACCATATAACACTGTAGCTCTGAACTCAGGGTTATAACACTGTAGCTCTGAACTCAGGGTTATAACACTGTAGCTCTGAACTCAGGGTTATAACACTGTAGCTCTGAACTCAGACCATATAACACTGTAGCTCTGATCTCAGGGTTATAACACTGTAGCTCTGATCTCAGGGTTATAACACTGTAGCTCTGAACTCAGACCATATAACACTGTAGCTCTGAACTCAGACCATATAACACTGTAGCTCTGATCTCAGGGTTATAACACTGTAGCTCTGATCTCAGGGTTATAACACTGTAGCTCTGAACTCAGGGTTATAACACTGTAGCTCTGAACTCAGGGTTATAACACTGTAGCTCTGATCTCAGGGTTATAACACTGTAGCTCTGAACTCAGGGTTATAACACTGTAGCTCTGAACTCAGGGTTATAACACTGTAGCTCTGATCTCAGGGTTATAACACTGTAGCTCTGATCTCAGGGTTATAACACTGTAGCTCTGATCTCAGACCATATAACACTGTAGCTCTGAACTCAGGGTTATAACACTGTAGCTCTGAACTCAGACCATATAACACTGTAGCTCTGATCTCAGGGTTATAACACTGTAGCTCTGATCTCAGACCATATAACACTGTAGCTCTGAACTCAGACCATATAACACTGTAGCTCTGATCTCAGGGTTATAACACTGTAGCTCTGATCTCAGGGTTATAACACTGTAGCTCTGAACTCAGGGTTATAACACTGTAGCTCTGAACTCAGACCATATAACACTGTAGCTCTGATCTCAGGGTTATAACACTGTAGCTCTGAACTCAGGGTTATAACACTGTAGCTCTGAACTCAGACCATATAACACTGTAGCTCTGATCTCAGGGTTATAACACTGTAGCTCTGAACTCAGGGTTATAACACTGTAGCTCTGATCTCAGGGTTATAACACTGTAGCTCTGAACTCAGGGTTATAACACTGTAGCTCTGAACTCAGACCATATAACACTGTAGCTCTGAACTCAGGGTTATAACACTGTAGCTCTGAACTCAGGGTTATAACACTGTAGCTCTGATCTCAGGGTTATAACACTGTAGCTCTGAACTCAGGGTTATAACACTGTAGCTCTGAACTCAGACCATATAACACTGTAGCTCTGATCTCAGGGTTATAACACTGTAGCTCTGAACTCAGGGTTATAACACTGTAGCTCTGAACTCAGACCATATAACACTGTAGCTCTGATCTCAGGGTTATAACACTGTAGCTCTGATCTCAGGGTTATAACACTGTAGCTCTGATCTCAGGGTTATAACACTGTAGCTCTGAACTCAGACCATATAACACTGTAGCTCTGAACTCAGGGTTATAACACTGTAGCTCTGAACTCAGGGTTATAACACTGTAGCTCTGAACTCAGGGTTATAACACTGTAGCTCTGAACTCAGGGTTATAACACTGTAGCTCTGAACTCAGGGTTATAACACTGTAGCTCTGAACTCAGACCATATAACACTGTAGCTCTGATCTCAGGGTTATAACACTGTAGCTCTGAACTCAGACCATATAACACTGTAGCTCTGAACTCAGGGTTATAACACTGTAGCTCTGATCTCAGGGTTATAACACTGTAGCTCTGAACTCAGGGTTATAACACTGTAGCTCTGAACTCAGACCATATAACACTGTAGCTCTGAACTCAGACCATATAACACTGTAGCTCTGATCTCAGGGTTATAACACTGTAGCTCTGAACTCAGGGTTATAACACTGTAGCTCTGAACTCAGACCATATAACACTGTAGCTCTGAACTCAGGGTTATAACACTGTAGCTCTGAACTCAGACCATATAACACTGTAGCTCTGATCTCAGGGTTATAACACTGTAGCTCTGAACTCAGGGTTATAACACTGTAGCTCTGAACTCAGGGTTATAACACTGTAGCTCTGATCTCAGGGTTATAACACTGTAGCTCTGATCTCAGGGTTATAACACTGTAGCTCTGAACTCAGACCATATAACACTGTAGCTCTGAACTCAGACCATATAACACTGTAGCTCTGATCTCAGGGTTATAACACTGTAGCTCTGAACTCAGGGTTATAACACTGTAGCTCTGAACTCAGACCATATAACACTGTAGCTCTGAACTCAGGGTTATAACACTGTAGCTCTGAACTCAGACCATATAACACTGTAGCTCTGATCTCAGGGTTATAACACTGTAGCTCTGAACTCAGGGTTATAACACTGTAGCTCTGATCTCAGGGTTATAACACTGTAGCTCTGATCTCAGGGTTATAACACTGTAGCTCTGAACTCAGGGTTATAACACTGTAGCTCTGAACTCAGGGTTATAACACTGTAGCTCTGAACTCAGGGTTATAACACTGTAGCTCTGAACTCAGGGTTATAACACTGTAGCTCTGAACTCAGGGTTATAACACTGTAGCTCTGAACTCAGGGTTATAACACTGTAGCTCTGATCTCAGGGTTATAACACTGTAGCTCTGAACTCAGACCATATAACACTGTAGCTCTGAACTCAGACCATATAACACTGTAGCTCTGATCTCAGGGTTATAACACTGTAGCTCTGATCTCAGGGTTATAACACTGTAGCTCTGAACTCAGGGTTATAACACTGTAGCTCTGAACTCAGACCATATAACACTGTAGCTCTGAACTCAGGGTTATAACACTGTAGCTCTGATCTCAGGGTTATAACACTGTAGCTCTGAACTCAGGGTTATAACACTGTAGCTCTGATCTCAGGGTTATAACACTGTAGCTCTGAACTCAGGGTTATAACACTGTAGCTCTGAACTCAGACCATATAACACTGTAGCTCTGAACTCAGGGTTATAACACTGTAGCTCTGAACTCAGACCATATAACACTGTAGCTCTGAACTCAGACCATATAACACTGTAGCTCTGAACTCAGGGTTATAACACTGTAGCTCTGAACTCAGACCATATAACACTGTAGCTCTGAACTCAGGGTTATAACACTGTAGCTCTGAACTCAGACCATATAACACTGTAGCTCTGATCTCAGGGTTATAACACTGTAGCTCTGAACTCAGACCATATAACACTGTAGCTCTGAACTCAGACCATATAACACTGTAGCTCTGAACTCAGACCATATAACACTGTAGCTCTGAACTCAGGGTTATAACACTGTAGCTCTGAACTCAGGGTTATAACACTGTAGCTCTGAACTCAGGGTTATAACACTGTAGCTCTGAACTCAGGGTTATAACACTGTAGCTCTGAACTCAGGGTTATAACACTGTAGCTCTGAACTCAGGGTTATAACACTGTAGCTCTGAACTCAGGGTTATAACACTGTAGCTCTGAACTCAGGGTTATAACACTGTAGCTCTGAACTCAGGGTTATAACACTGTAGCTCTGATCTCAGGGTTATAACACTGTAGCTCTGAACTCAGGGTTATAACACTGTAGCTCTGATCTCAGGGTTATAACACTGTAGCTCTGAACTCAGACCATATAACACTGTAGCTCTGAACTCAGGGTTATAACACTGTAGCTCTGAACTCAGGGTTATAACACTGTAGCTCTGAACTCAGACCATATAACACTGTAGCTCTGAACTCAGACCATATAACACTGTAGCTCTGAACTCAGGGTTATAACACTGTAGCTCTGAACTCAGGGTTATAACACTGTAGCTCTGAACTCAGGGTTATAACACTGTAGCTCTGAACTCAGGGTTATAACACTGTAGCTCTGATCTCAGGGTTATAACACTGTAGCTCTGAACTCAGACCATATAACACTGTAGCTCTGAACTCAGACCATATAACACTGTAGCTCTGATCTCAGGGTTATAACACTGTAGCTCTGAACTCAGGGTTATAACACTGTAGCTCTGAACTCAGGGTTATAACACTGTAGCTCTGAACTCAGGGTTATAACACTGTAGCTCTGAACTCAGGGTTATAACACTGTAGCTCTGAACTCAGGGTTATAACACTGTAGCTCTGAACTCAGGGTTATAACACTGTAGCTCTGAACTCAGGGTTATAACACTGTAGCTCTGATCTCAGACCATATAACACTGTAGCTCTGATCTCAGGGTTATAACACTGTAGCTCTGAACTCAGGGTTATAACACTGTAGCTCTGAACTCAGGGTTATAACACTGTAGCTCTGAACTCAGGGTTATAACACTGTAGCTCTGAACTCAGACCATATAACACTGTAGCTCTGAACTCAGACCATATAACACTGTAGCTCTGAACTCAGACCATATAACACTGTAGCTCTGAACTCAGGGTTATAACACTGTAGCTCTGAACTCAGGGTTATAACACTGTAGCTCTGAACTCAGGGTTATAACACTGTAGCTCTGAACTCAGGGTTATAACACTGTAGCTCTGATCTCAGGGTTATAACACTGTAGCTCTGATCTCAGGGTTATAACACTGTAGCTCTGAACTCAGGGTTATTACGACTATAAGGTGCAGGCCAAAAAGAGCCAGGGCGTTCTAGGGGAGGAGCCAGGGCGTTCTAGGGGAGGAGCCAGGGCGTTCTAGGGGAGGAGCCAGGGCGTTCTAGGGGAGGAGCCAGGGCGTTCTAGGGGAGGAGCCAGGGCGTTCTAGGGGAGGAGCCAGGGCGTTCTAGGGGAGGAGCCAGGGCGTTCTAGGGGAGGAGCCAGGGCGGTCTAGGGGAGGAGCCAGGGCGGTCTAGGGGAGGAGCCAGGGCGGTCTAGGGGAGGAGCCAGGGCGGTCTAGGGGAGGAGCCAGGGCGGTCTAGGGGAGGGGCCAGGGCGGTCTAGGGAGGGGCCAGGGCGTTCTAGGGGGGAACCAGGGTGGTCTAGGGGGGAACCAGGGTGGTCTAGGGAGGAACCAGGGTGGTTTGAGAGGAGCCAGGGTGACCTAGGAGGAGCCAGGGTGACCTAGGGGGGAGCCAGGGTGACCTAGGGGGGAGCCAGGGTGACCTAGGGGGGAGCCAGGGTGACCTAGGGGGGAGCCAGGGTGGTCTAGGGAGGAACCAGGGTGGTCTAGGGGGGAACCAGGGTGGTCTAGGGGAGGGAGCCAGATGGGGACAGGAGAAACATTAGCAAGAGGAACTTCACAGGGTAAAGAGTGTGTGCCAGTGTGTGTAGCATTTCATAAACTAAAGGAATGTCCCATCTAGATGATGAGGGAAAGTCATTAAGAACATGGAAAGTCATTAAGCTCTTCTGTCCACATACTGGTTATAATGGATATTACTGCTGTCCTCCTCATGGTTATAATGGGTATTACTGCTGTCCTCCTCATGGTTATAATGGATATTACTGCTGTACTCTACATGGTTATAATGGGTATTACTGCTGTCCTCCTCATGGTTATAATGGATATTACTGCTGTACTCTACATGGTTATAATGGATATTACTGCTGTCCTCCTTATGGTTATAATGGATATTACTGCTGTACTCTACATGGTTATAATGGATATTACTGCTGTCCTCCTCATGGTTATAATGGGTATTACTGCTGTACTCTACATGGTTATAATGGGTATTACTGCTGTACTCTACATGTGTAACAGTATAATTTTAAACCGTCCCCTCGCCCATACCCGGGCGCGAACCAGGGACCTTCTGCACACATCAACAACAGTCGCCCACGAAGCATCGTTACCCATCGCTCCACAAAAGCCGCGGCCCTTGCAGAGCAAGTGGAAACACTACTTCAAGGTCTCAGAGCAAGTGACGTAACCGATTGAAACGCTATTTAGCGCGCACCGCTAACTAAGCTAGCCGTTTCACATCCGTTACACATGGTTATAATGGGTATTACTGCTGTACTCTACATGGTTATAGTGGGTATTACTGCCGTACTCTACATGGTTATAATGGGTATTACTGCCGTACTCTACATGGTTATAATGGGTATTACTGCCGTACTCTACATGGTTATTATAGTTATCACTGCCGCCCGTCTAGCATCACTACTCTGGACGGTTCTGAATATGTGGACAACTACAAATACCTAGGTGTCTGGTTAGACTGTAAACTCTCCTTCAAGACTCACATTAAGCATCTCCAATCCGAAATTTAATCTACAATCGGTTTCCTAATTTGAAACAAAGCATCCCTCACTCATGCTGCCAAACATACCCTCGTAAAACTGACTACTCCCTAGAAAGGCCAGAACCTAGGAAGAAACCTAGAGAGGAACCAGGCTATGAGGGGTGGCCAGCCCTCTTCTGGTTGTGCCAGGTGGAGATTATAACAGAACATGGCCAAGATGTTCAAATTGTTCATAGATGACCAGCAGGGTCAAATAATAATAATCACAGTAGTTGTCGAGGGTGCAACAGGTCAGCACCTTGAGTAAATGTTTGGCATTTCATAGCTGAGCATTGATAGTGTCTCTACCGCTCCTGCTGTCTCTAGAGAGTTGAAAACAGCAGGTCCTGGACAAGGTAGCACGTTCGGTGAACAGGTCAGGATTCCATAGCCGCAGGCAGAACAGTTGAAACTGGAGCAGCAGCACAGCCAGGTGGACTGGGGACAACAAGAAGTCATCATGTCAGGTAGTCCTGAGGAATGGTTCTAGGGCTCACGTCCTCCGAGAGAAAGAAAGACAGAGAGAAAATGAGAGAACTAGAGAGAGCATACTTAAATTCACACAGGACACCGGAGAAATACTCCAGATATAACAGACTGACCCTAGCCCCCCGACACACAAACTACCGCAGCATAAATACTGGAGGCTGAGACAGAAGGGGTCAGGAGACACTGTGGCCCCATCCAACGATACCCCCGGACAGGGCCAGGCAGGATATGACCCCACCCACTTTGCCAAAGCACAGCCCCCACACCACTAGAGGGATATCTTCAACCACCAACTTACCATCCTGAGACAAGGCCGAGTATAGCCCACGACGATCTCCCCCACGGCACAAACCCAAGGGGGGCGCCAACCCAGACAGGAAGATCACGTCAGTGACTCAACCCACTCAAGTGACACACTCCTCCTAGGGACAGCATGGAAGAGCACCAGTAAGCCAGTGACTCAGCCCCTGTAATAGGGTTAGAGGCAGAGAATCCCAGTGGAGAGAGGGGAACCGGCCAGGCAGAGACAGCAAGGGGGGTTCGTTGCTCCAGAGCCTTTCCGTTCACCTTCACACTCCTGGGCCAGACCAAACTCAATCATATGACTCACTGAAGAGATGAGTCTTCAATAAATACTTAAAGGTTGAGACCGAGTTTGCGTCTCTGACATGGGTAAGCAGACCGTTCCATAAAAATGGAGCTCTATAGGTGAAAGCCCTGCCTCCAGCTCTTTGCTTAGAAATTCTAGGGACAATTAGGAGGCCTGCGTCTTGTGACCGTAGCGTACGTGTAGGTATGTACAGCAGGACCAAATCAGAGAGATAGGTAGGAGCAAGCCTATGTAATGCTTTGTAGGTTAGCAGTAAAACCTTGAAATCAGCCCTTGTCTTAACAGGAAGCCAGTGTAGGGAGGCTAGCACTGGAGTAATATGATAAAATGTTTTGGTTCTAGTCAGGATTCTAGCAGCCGTATTTAGCACTAACTGAAGTTTATTTAGTGCTTTATCCGGGTATCCGGAAAGTAGAGCTTTGCAGTAGTCTAACCTAGAAGTGACAAAAGCATGGATTAATTTTTCTGCATCATTTTTGGACAGAAAGTTTCTGATTTTTGCAATGTTACGTAGATGGAAAAAAGCTGTCCTTAAAACAGTCTTGATATGTTCGTCAAAAGAGAGATCAGGGTCCAGAGTAACGCCGAGGTCCTTCACAGTTTTATTTGAGACGACTGAACAACCATCAAGATTAATTGTCAGATTCAACAGAAGATCTCTTTGTTTCTTGGGACCTAGAACAAGCATCTCTGTTTTGTCCGAGTATAAAAGTAGAACATTTGCCGCCATCCACTTCCTTATGTCTGAAACACAGGCTTCTAGCAAGGGCAATTTTGGGGCTTCACCATGTTTCATCGAAATGTACAGCTGTGTGTCATCCGCATAGCAGTGAAATTAACATTATGTTTCTGAATGACATCACCAAGAGGTAAAATATATAGTGAAAACAATAGGGGTCCTAAAACAGTGCCATGATGGGGTCTAAAACCCCATTGTATACATTGTTTGTCTTCAGGAATGCCATGAGTTGCGCAACAGCTTAAAGGTTTAGAGACCATAATCATCATAATCATTAAATTGGTAAAATAGGACGATCGAGTAGCAGTGAGGGCTCTTCGATACTGCACGGTACTGTCTTTCCAAGCTAGTCGGAAGACTTCCAGTTTGGTGTGGCACCATTTCCGTTCCAATTTTCTGGAAGCTTGCTTCAGAGCTCGGGTATTTTCTGTATACCAGGGAGCTAGTTTCTTATGACAAATGTTTTTAGGGTTGCGACTGCATCTAGGGTATTGCGCAACGTTAAATTGAGATCCTCAGTTAGGTGGTTAACGGATTTTTGTCCTCTGGCGTCCTTGGGTAGGCAGAGGGAGTCTGGAAGGGCATCGAGGAATCTGTGTTGTCTGAGAATTTATAGCACGACTTTTGATGCTCCTTGGTTGGGGTCTGAGCAGATTATTTGTAGCAATTGCAAACGTAATAAAATGGTGGTCCGATAGTCCAGGATTATGAGGAAAAACATTAAGATCCACAACATTTATTCCACAGGACAGTGAGTAGGTCCAGAGACATGTTGGACAAAACCCACTGAGTCGACGATGGCTCCCAAAGCCTTTTGGAGCGGGTCTGTGGACTTTTCTATGTGAATTTTAAACTCACCAAAAATTTGAATATTATCTGCTATGACTACAAGGTCCAATAGGAATTCAGGGAACTCAATGAGGAACGCTGTATATGGCCCAGGCGGCCTGTAAACAGTAGCTATAAAAAGTGATTGACTAGGCTGCATAAATTTCATGACTAGAAGCTCAAAAGATGAAAACGCAGTCTTTTTTTTTTTTTGTAATTTGAAATTTGCTATCATAAATGCTAGCAACACCTCCACCTTTGTGGGATGCGTGGGGGATATGGTCACTAGTGTGACCAAGGGGTGAGGCCTCATTTAACACAGCAAATTCATCAGGCTTAAGCCCTGTTTCAGTCAGGCCAATCACATCAAGATTATGATCAGTGATTAGTTCATTGACTATAACTACCTTGGAAGTGAGGGATCTAACATTAAGTAGCCCTATTTTGAGATGTGAGGTATTACAATCTCTTTCAATAATGACAGGAATGGAGGAGGTCTTTATCCTAGTGAGATTGCTGAGGCGAACACCTCCATGTTTAGTTTTGCCTGCCCTACATTGAGGCACAGACACGGGTCTCAATGGGGATAGCTGAGCTGACTACACTGACTGTGCTAGTGGCAGACTCCACTATGCTGGCAGGCTGGCTAACAGCCTGATGCCTGGCCTGCACCCTATTTCATTGTGGAGCTAGAGGAGTTAGAGCCCTGTCTATGTTGGTAGATAAGATGAGAGCACCCCTCCAGCTAGGATGGAGCCCGGCACTCCTCAAGCAAGTCAAGCTTGGTCCTGTTTGTGGGTGAGTCCCAGAAAGAGGGCCAATTATCTACAAATTCTATCTTTTGGGAGGGGCAGAAAACAGTTTTAAACCAACGATTGAGTTGTGAGACTCTGCTGTAGAGCTCATCACTCCCCCTAACTGGGAGGGGGCCAGAGACAATTACTTGATGCCGACATATCTTTCTAGTTGATTTACACACTGAGCTATGTTGCACTTGGTGACCTCTGACTGTTTCATCCTAACATCGATGGTGCCGACGTGGATAACAATCTCTGTATACTTGCCTGTTTCAGTTTTAGCCAGCACCATCTTCAGATTAGCCTTAATGTCGGTAGCCCTGCCCCCTGGTAAACAGTGTATGATCGCTGGATGATTCGTTTTAAGTCTAATATTGAGAGTAATGGAGTCTCAAATGACTAGAGTTTTCAATTTGTCAGAGCTAGTGGTGGGAAGCTTCGAGGTCTCAGACTCCGTAACGGGAGGAGTAGAGACCAGAGAAGGCTCGGCCTCTGGGGCGGCAGGGTAGCCTAGTGGTTAGAGTGTTGGGCTAGTAACCGGAAGGTTGCAAGTTCAAATCCCCGAGATGACAAGGTACAAATCTGTCGTTCTGCCCCTGAACAGGCAGTTAACCCACTGTTCCTAGGCTGTCATTGAAAATAAGAATTGGTTCTTAACTGACTTGCCTCGTAAAATAAATAAAATAGAAAGCACCGACCCGTTGCTTAATGAGGAGAACCGGTTGAAAGTTTCTGTCTGCTGAATGAGCAACACCGATACAGCATTTCCCTCCAGAAACCATGAGAAAGTTGTCCGGCTGCGAGAAGATTTCTACAACTATCTGTACTTACTGGTGGCACAGACGCTGTTTCATCCTTTCACACACTGAAATTACCCTTGCCTAACGATTGCGTCTAAAGCTGGGCTTGTAGCACAGCTATCCTCGCCATAAGGCGATCGTTCTCCTGTATATTACGAGTACAGCGACTGCAATTAGAAGGCATCGTGTTAATGTTACTACTTAGCTTGGCTGGTGGAGGTCCTGATGAACCACGTCCAGATAAAGCATCATGTTAATGTTACTACTGGTTGGCTGGTGGAGGTCCTGTAGAACCACCATGTTAATGTTACTACTGGTTGGCTGGTGGAGGTCCTGATGAACCACGTCCAGATAAAGCATCATGTTAATGTTACTACTGGTTGGCTGGTGGAGGTCCTGATGAACCACGTCCAGATAAAGCATCATGTTAATGTTACTACTGGTTGGCTGGTGGAGGTCCTGATGAACCACGTCCAGATAAAGCATCATGTTAATGTTACTACTGGTTGGCTGGTGGAGGTCCTGATGAACCACGTCCAGATAAAGCATCATGTTAATGTTACTACTGGTTGGCTGGTGGAGGTCCTGTAGAACCACGTCCAGATAAAGCATCATGTTAATGTTACTACTGGTTGGCTGGTGGAGGTCCTGATGAACCACATCCAGATAAAGCATCATGTTAATGTTACTACTGGTTGGCCGGTGGAGGTCCTGATGAACCACGTCCAGATAAAGCATCATGTTAATGTTACTACTGGTTGGCCGGTGGAGGTCCTGTAGAACCACGTCCAGATAAAGCATCATGTTAATGTTACTACTGGTTGGCCGGTGGAGGTCCTGATGAACCACGTCCAGATAAAGCATCATGTTAATGTTACTACTGGTTGGCTGGTGGAGGTCCTGATGAACCACGTCCAGATAAAGCATCATGTTAATGTTACTACTGGTTGGCTGGTGGAGGTCCTGATGAACCACCATGTTAATGTTACTACTGGTTGGCTGGTGGAGGTCCTGTAGAACCACGTCCAGATAAAGCATCATGTTAATGTTACTACTGGTTGGCTGGTGGAGGTCCTGTAGAACCACGTCCAGATAAAGCATCATGTTAATGTTACTACTGGTTGGCTGGTGGAGGTCCTGTAGAACCACGTCCAGATAAAGCATCATGTTAATGTTACTACTGGTTGGCTGGTGGAGGTCCTGTAGAACCACGTCCAGATAAAGCATCATGTTAATGTTACTACTGGTTGGCTGGTGGAGGTCCTGTAGAACCACGTCCAGATAAAGCATCATGTTAATGTTACTACTGGTTGGCTGGTGGAGGTCCTGTAGAACCACGTCCAGATAAAGCATCATGTTAATGTTACTACTGGTTGGCTGGTGGAGGTCCTGTAGAACCACGTCCAGATAAAGCATCATGTTAATGTTACTACTGGTTGGCTGGTGGAGGTCCTGATGAACCACGTCCAGATAAAGCATCATGTTAATGTTACTACTGGTTGGCTGGTGGAGGTCCTGATGAACCACGTCCAGATAAAGCACCATGTTAATGTTACTACTGGTTGGCTGGTGGAGGTCCTGATGAACCACGTCCAGATAAAGCATCATGTTAATGTTACTACTGGTTGGCTGGTGGAGGTCCTGATGAACCACGTCCAGATAAAGCATCATGTTAATGTTACTACTGGTTGGCTGGTGGAGTTCCTGTAGAACCACGTCCAGAAAAAGCATCATGTTAATGTTACTACTGGTTGGCTGGTGGAGGTCCTGTAGAACCACGTCCAGAAAAAGCATCATGTTAATGTTACTACTGGTTGGCTGGTGGAGGTCCTGTAGAACCACGTCCAGATAAAGCATCATGTTAATGTTACTACTGGTTGGCTGGTGGAGGTCCTGATGAACCAGGTCCAGATAAAGCATCATGTTAATGTTACTACTGGTTGGCTGGTGGAGGTCCTGATGAACCACGTCCAGATAAAGCATCATGTTAATGTTACTACTGGTTGGCCGGTGGAGGTCCTGATGAACCACATCCAGATAAAGCATCATGTTAATGTTACTACTGGTTGGCTGGTGGAGGTCCTGATGAACCACGTCCAGATAAAGCATCATGTTAATGTTACTACTGGTTGGCTGGTGGAGGTCCTGATGAACCACGTCCAGATAAAGCATCATGTTAATGTTACTACTGGTTGGCTGGTGGAGGTCCTGATGAACCAGGTCCAGATAAAGCATCATGTTAATGTTACTACTGGTTGGCTGGTGGAGGTCCTGTAGAACCACGTCCAGATAAACCATCATGTTAATGTTACTACGCGTCCGGAGTGAAAAAGTTGAATGAAAAAAAAGTTGAGCGAGTGGAAAAAATACCAATATAAAACCGTAATTATAAGTAAAAAGCGTAAAGTTGGCAGTTAGCAAAGTAATGTTAGCAACAAACCTCACAGCAGCACCTAAACATGGGTAGAACCACCTCCACCCTGTCTGACTAATGGTAGAACTACTACCACCCTGTCTGACTGATGGGTAGAACCACCTCCACCCTGTCTGACTGATGGGTAGAACTACTACCACCCTGTCTGACTGATGGGTAGAACCACCTCCACCCTGTCTGACTAATGGTAGAACTACTACGACCCTGTCTGACTGATGGGTAGAACTACTACGACCCTGTCTGACTAATGGTAGAACTTCTACCACCCTGTCTGACTGATGGGTAGAACCACCTCCACCCTGTCTGACTGATGGGTAGAACTACTACCACCCTGTCTGACTGATGGGTAGAACTACTACCACCCTGTCTGACTGATGGGTAGAACTACTACCACCCTGTCTGACTGATGGGTAGAACTACTACCACCCTGTCTGACTGATGGGTAGAACTACTACCACCCTGTCTGACTGATGGGTAGAACTACCACCACCCTGTATGACTGATGGGTAGAACTACCACCACCCTGTCTGACTGATGGGTAGAACTACCACCACCCTGTCTGACTGATGGGTAGAACTACCACCACCCTGTCTGACTGATGGGTAGAACTACTACCACCCTGTCTGACTGATGGGTAGAACTACTACCACCCTGTCTGACTGATGGGTAGAACTACTACCACCCTGTCTGACTGATGGGTAGAACTACTACCACCCTGTCTGACTGATGGGTAGAACTACTACCACCCTGTCTGACTGATGGGTAGAACTACTACCACCGTGTCTGACTGATGGGTAGAACTACTACCACCCTGTCTGACTGATGGGTAGAACTACTTCCACCCTGTCCTCTTTCTGAGGACCTCTTCATCTCACTAACATTGCCAGTCCGTCTGTTCTGTTCTGGAAGATTCTTTACTGAGATCTAATTAAACCATTCATCTGTTTCTAATCTGACGCACACGAGATAGCTCCTAGCCAGTCACACACAGCCCGAGATAGCTCCTAGCCAGTCACACACAGCCCGAGACAGCTCCTAGCCAGTCACACACAGCCCGAGACAGCTCCTAGCCAGTCACACACAGCCCGAGACAGCTCCTAGCCAGTCACACACAGCCCGAGACAGCTCCTAGCCAGTCACACACAGCCCGAGACAGCTCCTAGCCAGTCACACACAGCCCGAGACAGCTCCTAGCCAGTCACACACAGCCCGAGACAGCTCCTAGCCAGTCACACACAGCCCGAGACAGCTCCTAGCCAGTCACACACAGCCCGAGACAGCTCCTAGCCAGTCACACACAGCCCGAGACAGCTCCTAGCCAGTCACACACAGCCCGAGACAGCTCCTAGCCAGTCACACACAGCCCGAGACAGCTCCTAGCCAGTCACACACAGCCCGAGACAGCTCCTAGCCAGTCACACACAGCCCGAGACAGCTCCTAGCCAGTCACACACAGCCCGAGACAGCTCCTAGCCAGTCACACACAGCCCGAGACAGCTCCTAGCCAGTCACACACAGCCCGAGACAGCTCCTAGCCAGTCAGACTCCCAGAGACAGCTTCTAGCTAGTCACACAAACACACACACACCCTTACATATTCCCACAACCCTGAGTGGCCCCTAGCCAGTCCCATCCAGTAAATATGCCTTAAAGACCTGACTCTGGAGAGGAGATGGTAACAGAGGGGCATCAGGAGTCTCATGGGAGAGCTGTCTCCAGCTGTTTCTCAAACATTTAACAAGACTCCTAGACACTCTCACATGGAGAGACATAATGGCACCGAGTGATGCAGATATCTACAGGGAAGAGAGACTACACCCAGACCAGACATACATTACTGTGTTCTACTGTCTCCATACATTACTGTGTTCTACTGTCTCCATATATTACTGTCTCTGTACATTACTGTGTTCTACTGTCTCCATATATTACTGTCTCTGTACATTACTGTGTTCTACTGTCTCTGTACATTACTGTGTTCTACTGTCTCCATATATTACTGTCTCTGTACATTACTGTGTTCTACTCTACTGTCTTTATATATTACTGTCTCTGTACATTACTGTGTTCTACTCTACTGTCTCCGTACATTACTGTGTTCTACACTACTGTCTCCGTACATTACTGTGTTCTACACTACTGTCTCCGTACATTACTGTGTTCTACACTACTGTCTCCGTACATTACTGTGTTCTACACTACTGTCTCCGTACATTGCTGTGTTCTACATTACTGTCTCCGTACATTACTGTGTTCTACACTACTGTCTCCGTACATTACTGTGTTCTACACTACTGTCTCCGTACATTGCTGTGTTCTACATTACTGTCTCCGTACATTGCTGTGTTCTACATTACTGTCTCCGTACATTACTGTGTTCTACACTACTGTCTCCGTACATTACTGTGTTCTACACTACTGTCTCCGTACATTACTGTGTTCTACACTACTGTCTCCGTACATTGCTGTGTTCTACACTACTGTCTCCATACATTGCTGTGTTCTACACTACTGTCTCCGTACATTACTGTGTTCTACACTACTGTCTCCGTACATTACTGTGTTCTACACTACTGTCTCCATACATTGCTGTGTTCTACACTACTGTCTCCATACATTACTGTGTTCTACACTACTGTCTCCATACATTACTGTGTTCTACACTACTGTCTCCATACATTACTGTGTTCTACACTACTGTCTCCATACATTACTGTGTTCTACACTACTGTCTCCATGCATTACTGTGTTCTACACTACCATATATAGATTCCTATGGGCCCTGCTTAAAAGTTGTGCACTACTAAGGGAATAGGGTGCCATTTTGAGGTGAGGAGGAAGGGACTAGTGTCCCCTCAGCGCGTCTTGTGGTGTTTGACATCAGTGTTCCTCAGTGTGCGTTCCACCACCACCAGTCTATCAGGGGATGCTGGTGGACAATGGGAGAATTGTTATAGAGGGGCTGGATGTGTATCGGGGCTGGTCCCAAAAGGCAAACTATTCTCTATGTAGTGACCTACTTTTGACCAGGGCCCATAGGGAATAGGATGCTATTTGTAGCAGGGGCTGGCTGCTGGCGGGACGGAGAGTGATGACGTCACAGCTCTTATAACAGACCAGGTTAACCCCAACCCTAACCCTAACAGACCACATGGACCCAATTAACACTACAGCCTCTCTGTCTGGACCAGGAGAAACAACCCCAACCCTAACATACCACATGAACCCAATTAACACTACAGCCTCTCTGTCTGGTCCAGGAGAAACAACCCCAACAGACCACATGGACCCAATTAACACTACAGCCTCTCTGTCTGGTCCAGGAGAAACAACCCCAACAGACCACATGGACCCAATTAACACTACAGCCTCTCTGTCTGGTCCAGGATAAACAACCCTAACAGACCACATGGACCCAATTAACACTACAGCCTCTCTGTCTGAACCAGGAGAAACAACCCCAACAGACCACATGGACCCAATTAACACTACAGCCTCTCTGTCTGGTCCAGGAGAAACAACCCTAACAGACCACATGGACCCAATTAACACTACAGCCTCTCTGTCTGGACCAGGAGAAACAACCCTAACAGACCACATGGACCCAATTAACACTACAGCCTCTCTGTCTGGTCCAGGAGAAACAACCCCAACCCTAACAGACCACATGGACCCAATTAACACTACAGCCTCTCTGTCTGAACCAGGAGAAACAACCCTAACAGACCACATGGACCCAATTAACACTACAGCCTCTCTGTCTGAACCAGGAGAAACAACCCTAACAGACCACATGGACCCAATTAACACTACAGCCTCTCTGTCTGAACCAGGAGAAACAACCCTAACAGACCACATGGACCCAATTAACACTACAGCCTCTCTGTCTGGTCCAGGAGAAACAACCCCAACCCTAACAGACCACATGGACCCAATTAACACTACAGCCTCTCTGTCTGAACCAGGAGAAACAACCCTAACAGACCACATGGACCCAATTAACACTACAGCCTCTCTGTCTGGACCAGGAGAAACAACCCTAACAGACCACATGGACCCAATTAACACTACAGCCTCTCTGTCTGGTCCAGGAGAAACAACCCCAACAGACCACATGGACCCAATTAACACTACAGCCTCTCTGTCTGGTCCAGGAGAAACAACCCCAACCCTAACAGACCACATGGACCCAATTAACACTACAGCCTCTCTGTCTGGTCCAGGAGAAACAACCCCAACAGACCACATGGACCCAATTAACACTACAGCCTCTCTGTCTGGTCCAGGAGAAACAACCCTAACAGACCACATGGACCCAATTAACACTACAGCCTCTCTGTCTGGTCCAGGAGAAACAACCCAGCCTTTTACCTGCAGACTGTCATCACAGCCTTTTACCTGCAGACTGTCATCACAGCCTTTTACCTACAGACTGTCATCATGTCATCACAGCCTTTTACCTGCAGACTGTCATCACAGCCTTTTACCTGCAGACTGTCATCATGTCATCACAGCCTTTTACCTACCGACTGTCATCATGTCATCACAGCCTTTTACCTGCAGACTGTCATCACAGCCTTTTACCTGCAGACTGTCATCATGTCATCACAGCCTTTTACCTGCAGACTGTCATCATGTCATCACAGCCTTTTACCTACAGACTGTCATCATGTCATCACAGCCTTTTACCTGCAGACTGTCATCACAGCCTTTTACCTACAGACTGTCATCACAGCCTTTTACCTGCAGACTGTCATCATGTCATCACAGCCTTTTACCTGCAGACTGTCATCACAGCCTTTCACCTACAGACTGTCATCATGTCATCACAGCCTTTTACCTGCAGACTGTCATCCTGTCATCACAGCCTTTTACCTACAGACTGTCATCCTGTCATCACAGCCTTTTACCTGCAGACTGTCATCACAGCCTTTTACCTACAGACTGTCATCATGTCATCACAGCCTTTTACCTACAGACTGTCATCATGTCATCACAGCCTTTTACCTGCAGACTGTCATCACAGCCTTTTACCTGCAGACTGTCATCATGTCATCACAGCCTTTTACCTACAGACTGTCATCATGTCATCACAGCCTTTTACCTGCAGACTGTCATCACAGCCTTTTACCTACAGACTGTCATCACAGCCTTTTACCTGCAGACTGTCATCATGTCATCACAGCCTTTTACCTGCAGACTGTCATCACAGCCTTTCACCTACAGACTGTCATCATGTCATCACAGCCTTTTACCTACAGACTGTCATCACAGCCTTTTACCTGCAGACTGTCATCATGTCATCACAGCCTTTTACCTACCGACTGTCATCATGTCATCACAGCCTTTTACCTGCAGACTGTCATCACAGCCTTTTACCTGCAGACTGTCATCATGTCATCACAGCCTTTTACCTGCAGACTGTCATCATGTCATCACAGCCTTTTACCTACAGACTGTCATCATGTCATCACAGCCTTTTACCTGCAGACTGTCATCACAGCCTTTTACCTACAGACTGTCATCACAGCCTTTTACCTGCAGACTGTCATCATGTCATCACAGCCTTTTACCTGCAGACTGTCATCACAGCCTTTCACCTACAGACTGTCATCATGTCATCACAGCCTTTTACCTGCAGACTGTCATCCTGTCATCACAGCCTTTTACCTACAGACTGTCATCCTGTCATCACAGCCTTTTACCTGCAGACTGTCATCACAGCCTTTTACCTACAGACTGTCATCATGTCATCACAGCCTTTTACCTACAGACTGTCATCATGTCATCACAGCCTTTTACCTGCAGACTGTCATCACAGCCTTTTACCTGCAGACTGTCATCACAGCCTTTTACCTGCAGACTGTCATCATGTCATCACAGCCTTTTACCTACAGACTGTCATCATGTCATCACAGCCTTTTACCTGCAGACTGTCATCACAGCCTTTTACCTACAGACTGTCATCACAGCCTTTTACCTGCAGACTGTCATCATGTCATCACAGCCTTTTACCTGCAGACTGTCATCACAGCCTTTCACCTACAGACTGTCATCATGTCATCACAGCCTTTTACCTGCAGACTGTCATCACAGCCTTTTACCTGCAGACTGTCATCCTGTCATCACAGCCTTTTACCTACAGACTGTCATCCTGTCATCACAGCCTTTTACCTGCAGACTGTCATCACAGCCTTTTACCTACAGACTGTCATCATGTCATCACAGCCTTTTACCTACAGACTGTCATCACAGCCTTTTACCTACAGACTGTCATCACAGCCTTTTACCTACAGACTGTCATCACAGCCTTTTACCTGCAGACTGTCATCACAGCCTTTTACCTACAGACTGTCATCACAGCCTTTTATCTACAGACTGTCATCATGTCATCACAGCCTTTTACCTGCAGACTGTCATCACAGCCTTTTACCTGCAGACTGTAATCATGTCATCACAGCCTTTTACCTGCAGACTGTCATCACAGCATTTTACCTACAGACTGTCATCACAGCCTTTTACCTACAGACTGTCATCACAGCCTTTTACCTACAGACTGTCATCACAGCCTTTTACCTACAGACTGTCATCACAGCCTTTTACCTACAGACTGTCATCACAGCCTTTTACCTACAGACTGTCATCACAGCCTTTTACCTGCAGACTGTCATCACAGCCTTTTACCTGCAGACTGTCATCATGTCATCACAGCCTTTTACCTGCAGACTGTCATCATGTCATCACAGCCTTTTACCTACAGACTGTCATCACAGCCTTTTACCTGCAGACTGTCATCACAGCCTTTTACCTACAGACTGTCATCATGTCATCACAGCCTTTTACCTGCAGACTGTCATCATGTCATCACAGCCTTTTACCTACAGACTGTCATCACAGCCTTTTACCTACAGACTGTCATCATGTCATCACAGCCTTTTACCTACAGACTGTCATCATGTCATCACAGCCTTTTACCTGCAGACTGTCATCACAGCCTTTTACCTGCAGACTGTCATCACAGCCTTTTACCTGCAGACTGTCATCACAGCCTTTTACCTGCAGACTGTCATCATGTCATCACAGCCTTTTACCTGCAGACTGTCATCATGTCATCACAGCCTTTTACCTGCAGACTGTCATCATGTCATCACAGCCTTTTACCTGCAGACTGTCATCACAGCCTTTTACCTGCAGACTGTCATCACAGCCTTTTACCTGCAGACTGTCATCACAGCCTTTTACTGTCATCACAGCCTTTTACCTGCAGACTGTCATCACAGCCTTTTACCTGCAGACTGTCATCACAGCCTTTTACCTGCAGACTGTCATCACAGCCTTTTACCTGTCATCATGTCATCACAGCCTTTTACCTGCAGACTGTCATCACAGCCTTTTACCTGCAGACTGTCATCATGTCATCACAGCCTTTTACCTGCAGACTGTCATCACAGCCTTTTACCTACAGACTGTCATCATGTCATCACAGCCTTTTACCTGCAGACTGTCATCACAGCCTTTTACCTACAGACTGTCATCATGTCATCACAGCCTTTTACCTACAGACTGTCATCATGTCATCACAGCCTTTTACCTACAGACTGTCATCACAGCCTTTTACCTGCAGACTGTCATCACAGCCTTTTACCTGCAGACTGTCATCATGTCATCACAGCCTTTTACCTGCAGACTGTCATCATGTCATCACAGCCTTTTACCTGCAGACTGTCATCATATCATCACAGCCTTTTACCTGCAGACTGTCATCACAGCCTTTTACCTGCAGACTGTCATCACAGCCTTTTACCTACAGACTGTCATCACAGCCTTTTACCTGCAGACTGTCATCACAGCCTTTTACCTGCAGACTGTCATCACAGCCTTTTACCTACAGACTGTCATCACAGCCTTTTACCTACAGACTGTCATCACAGCCTTTTACCTACAGACTGTCATCATGTCATCACAGCCTTTTACCTACAGACTGTCATCATGTCATCACAGCCTTTTACCTACAGACTGTCATCACAGCCTTTTACCTGCAGACTGTCATCACAGCCTTTTACCTGCAGACTGTCATCACAGCCTTTTACCTGCAGACTGTCATCACAGCCTTTTACCTGCAGACTGTCATCATGTCATCACAGCCTTTTACCTGCAGACTGTCATCACAGCCTTTTACCTACAGACTGTCATCACAGCCTTTTACCTACATACTGTCATCACAGCCTTTTACCTACAGACTGTCATCACAGCCTTTTACCTACAGACTGTCATCACAGCCTTTTACCTACAGACTGTCATCACATCCTTTTACCTACAGACTGTCATCATGTCATCACAGCCTTTTACCTACAGACTGTCATCACAGCCTTTTACCTGCAGACTGTCATCACAGCCTTTTACCTACAGACTGTCATCATGTCATCACAGCCTTTTACCTACAGACTGTCATCACAGCCTTTTACCTACAGACTGTCATCATGTCATCACAGCCTTTTACCTACAGACTGTCATCATGTCATCACAGCCTTTTACCTACAGACTGTCATCACAGCCTTTTACCTACAGACTGTCATCATGTCATCACAGCCTTTTACCTGCAGACTGTCATCACAGCCTTTTACCTACAGACTGTCATCATGTCATCACAGCCTTTTACCTACAGACTGTCATCACAGCCTTTTACCTACAGACTGTCATCATGTCATCACAGCCTTTTACCTGCAGACTGTCATCACAGCCTTTTACCTGCAGACTGTCATCACAGCCTTTTACCTGCAGACTGTCATCACAGCCTTTTACCTGCAGACTGTCATCACAGCCTTTTACCTGCAGACTGTCATCACAGCCTTTTACCTGCAGACTGTCATCACAGCCTTTTACCTACAGACTGTCATCACAGCCTTTTACCTACAGACTGTCATCATGTCATCACAGCCTTTTACCTACAGACTGTCATCACAGCCTTTTACCTGCAGACTGTCATCACAGCCTTTTACCTACAGACTGTCATCATGTCATCACAGCCTTTTACCTACAGACTGTCATCACAGCCTTTTACCTACAGACTGTCATCATGTCATCACAGCCTTTTACCTACAGACTGTCATCATGTAATCACAGCCTTTTACCTGCAGACTGTCATCACAGCCTTTTACCTACAGACTGTCATCATGTCATCACAGCCTTTTACCTGCAGACTGTCATCACAGCCTTTTACCTGCAGACTGTCATCACAGCCTTTTACCTGCAGACTGTCATCACAGCCTTTTACCTGCAGACTGTCATCACAGCCTTTTACCTGCAGACTGTCATCATGTCATCACAGCCTTTTACCTACAGACTGTCATCACAGCCTTTTACCTGCAGACTGTCATCATGTCATCACAGCCTTTTACCTACAGATTGTCATCACAGCCTTTTACCT
Organism: Oncorhynchus gorbuscha; assembly: GCF_021184085.1. Lineage (NCBI taxonomy): Eukaryota > Metazoa > Chordata > Actinopteri > Salmoniformes > Salmonidae > Oncorhynchus > Oncorhynchus gorbuscha. Next base: position 46,231 of record NW_025747068.1, read on the forward strand.
ACAGGCTGTCATCATGTCATCACAGCCTTTTACCTGCAGACTGTCATCATGTCATCACAGCCTTTTACCTGCAGACTGTCATCACAGCCTTTTACCCGCAGACTGTCATCACAGCCTTTTACCTGCAGACTGTCATCATGTCATCACAGCCTTTTACCTGCAGACTGTCATCACAGCCTTTTACCTGCAGACTGTCATCATGTCATCACAGCCTTTTACCTGCAGACTGTCATCACAGCCTTTTACCTGCAGACTGTCATCATGTCATCACAGCCTTTTACCTACAGACTGTCATCATGTCATCACAGCCTTTTACCTGCAGACTGTCATCACAGCCTTTTACCTGCAGACTGTCATCCTGTCATCACAGCCTTTTACCTACAGACTGTCATCATGTCATCACAGCCTTTTACCTGCAGACTGTCATCACAGCCTTTTACCTGCAGACTGTCATCCTGTCATCACAGCCTTTTACCTGCAGACTGTCATCACAGCCTTTTACCTGCAGACTGTCATCATGTCATCACAGCCTTTTACCTGCAGACTGTCATCACAGCCTTTTACCTGCAGACTGTCATCATGTCATCACAGCCTTTTACCTACAGACTGTCATCACAGCCTTTTACCTACAGACTGTCATCACAGCCTTTTACCTACAGACTGTCATCACAGCCTTTTACCTACAGACTGTCATCATGTCATCACAGCCTTTTACCTGCAGACTGTCATCATGTCATCACAGCCTTTTACCTACAGACTGTCATCACAGCCTTACCTGCAGACTGTCATCACAGCCTTTTACCTGCAGACTGTCATCACAGCCTTTTACCTACAGACTGTCATCATGTCATCACAGCCTTTTACCTGCAGACTGTCATCACAGCCTTTTACCTACAGACTGTCATCACAGCCTTTTACCTACAGACTGTCATCACAGCCTTTTACCTACAGACTGTCATCACAGCCTTTTACCTGCAGACTGTCATCATGTCATCACAGCCTTTTACCTACAGACTGTCATCACAGCCTTTTACCTGCAGACTGTCATCACAGCCTTTTACCTACAGACTGTCATCATGTCATCACAGCCTTTTACCTACAGACTGTCATCATGTCATCACAGCCTTTTACCTGCAGACTGTCATCACAGCCTTTTACCTACAGACTGTCATCATGTCATCACAGCCTTTTACCTGCAGACTGTCATCATGTCATCACAGCCTTTTACCTACAGACTGTCATCATGTCATCACAGCCTTTTACCTGCAGACTGTCATCACAGCCTTTTACCTACAGACTGTCATCATGTCATCACAGCCTTTTACCTACAGACTGTCATCATGTCATCACAGCCTTTTACCTGCAGACTGTCATCACAGCCTTTTACCTGCAGACTGTCATCACAGCCTTTTATCTACAGACTGTCATCATGTCATCACAGCCTTTTACCTGCAGACTGTCATCACAGCCTTTTACCTGCAGACTGTCATCACAGCCTTTTACCTGCAGACTGTCATCACAGCCTTTTACCTGCAGACTGTCACCACAGCCTTTTACCTGCAGACTGTCACCACAGCCTTTTACCTGCAGACTGTCATCACAGCCTTTTACCTGCAGACTGTCATCATGTCATCACAGCATTTTACCTGCAGACTGTCATCACAGCCTTTTACCTACAGACTGTCATCATGTCATCACAGCCTTTTACCTACAGACTGTCATCACAGCCTTTTACCTACAGACTGTCATCACAGCCTTTTACCTACAGACTGTCATCATGTCATCACAGTCTTTTACCTACAGACTGTCATCATGGCATCACAGCCTTTTACCTACAGACTGTCATCACAGCCTTTTACCTACAGACTGTCATCACAGCCTTTTATCTACAGACTGTCATCATGTCATCACAGCCTTTTACCTGCAGACTGTCATCACAGCCTTTTACCTGCAGACTGTCATCATGTCATCACAGCCTTTTACCTACAGACTGTCATCACAGCCTTTTACCTGCAGACTGTCATCACAGCCTTTTACCTACAGACTGTCATCATGTCATCACAGCCTTTTACCTACAGACTGTCATCATGTCATCACAGCCTTTTACCTACAGACTGTCATCACAGCCTTTTACCTACAGACTGTCATCACAGCCTTTTACCTACAGACTGTCATCACAGCCTTTTACCTACAGACTGTCATCACAGCCTTTTACCTGCAGACTGTCATCACAGCCTTTTACCTGCAGACTGTCATCACAGCCTTTTACCTACAGACTGTCATCACAGCCTTTTACCTGCAGACTGTCATCACAGCCTTTTACCTACAGACTGTCATCACAGCCTTTTACCTGCAGACTGTCATCACAGCCTTTTACCTGCAGACTGTCATCACAGCCTTTTACCTGCAGACTGTCATCACAGCCTTTTACCTACAGACTGTCATCATGTCATCACAGCCTTTTACCTACAGACTGTCATCACAGCCTTTTACCTGCAGACTGTCATCACAGCCTTTTACCTGCAGACTGTCATCACAGCCTTTTACCTGCAGACTGTCATCACAGCCTTTTACCTACAGACTGTCATCATGTCATCACAGCCTTTTACCTGCAGACTGTCATCACAGCCTTTTACCTGCAGACTGTCATCACAGCCTTTTACCTGCAGACTGTCATCACAGCCTTTTACCTGCAGACTGTCATCACAGCCTTTTACCTGCAGACTGTCATCACAGCCTTTTACCTGCAGACTGTCATCACAGCCTTTTACCTGCAGACTGTCATCACAGCCTTTTACCTGCAGACTGTCATCACAGCCTTTTACCTACAGACTGTCATCACAGCCTTTTACCTACAGACTGTCATCACAGCCTTTTACCTACAGACTGTCATCACAGCCTTTTACCTGCAGACTGTCATCATGTCATCACAGCCTTTTACCTGCAGACTGTCATCATGTCATCACAGCCTTTTACCTACAGACTGTCATCACAGCCTTACCTGCAGACTGTCATCACAGCCTTTTACCTGCAGACTGTCATCACAGCCTTTTACCTACAGACTGTCATCATGTCATCACAGCCTTTTACCTGCAGACTGTCATCACAGCCTTTTACCTACAGACTGTCATCACAGCCTTTTACCTACAGACTGTCATCACAGCCTTTTACCTACAGACTGTCATCACAGCCTTTTACCTGCAGACTGTCATCATGTCATCACAGCCTTTTACCTACAGACTGTCATCACAGCCTTTTACCTACAGACTGTCATCACAGCCTTTTACCTACAGACTGTCATCATGTCATCACAGCCTTTTACCTACAGACTGTCATCATGTCATCACAGCCTTTTACCTGCAGACTGTCATCACAGCCTTTTACCTGCAGACTGTCATCATGTCATCACAGCCTTTTACCTGCAGACTGTCATCATGTCATCACAGCCTTTTACCTACAGACTGTCATCATGTCATCACAGCCTTTTACCTGCAGACTGTCATCACAGCCTTTTACCTACAGACTGTCATCATGTCATCACAGCCTTTTACCTACAGACTGTCATCATGTCATCACAGCCTTTTACCTGCAGACTGTCATCACAGCCTTTTACCTGCAGACTGTCATCACAGCCTTTTATCTACAGACTGTCATCATGTCATCACAGCCTTTTACCTGCAGACTGTCATCACAGCCTTTTACCTGCAGACTGTCATCACAGCCTTTTACCTGCAGACTGTCATCACAGCCTTTTACCTGCAGACTGTCATCACAGCCTTTTACCTGCAGACTGTCATCATGTCATCACAGCCTTTTACCTGCAGACTGTCATCATGTCATCACAGCCTTTTACCTGCAGACTGTCATCACAGCCTTTTACCTACAGACTGTCATCATGTCATCACAGCCTTTTACCTACAGACTGTCATCACAGCCTTTTACCTACAGACTGTCATCACAGCCTTTTACCTACAGACTGTCATCATGTCATCACAGCCTTTTACCTACAGACTGTCATCATGTCACCACAGCCTTTTACCTACAGACTGTCATCACAGCCTTTTACCTACAGACTGTCATCACAGCCTTTTATCTACAGACTGTCATCATGTCATCACAGCCTTTTACCTGCAGACTGTCATCACAGCCTTTTACCTGCAGACTGTCATCATGTCATCACAGCCTTTTACCTACAGACTGTCATCACAGCCTTTTACCTGCAGACTGTCATCACAGCCTTTTACCTACAGACTGTCATCATGTCATCACAGCCTTTTACCTACAGACTGTCATCATGTCATCACAGCCTTTTACCTACAGACTGTCATCATTTTACCTACAGACTGTCATCACAGCCTTTTACCTACAGACTGTCATCACAGCCTTTTACCTACAGACTGTCATCACAGCCTTTTACCTACAGACTGTCATCACAGCCTTTTACCTGCAGACTGTCATCACAGCCTTTTACCTGCAGACTGTCATCACAGCCTTTTACCTACAGACTGTCATCACAGCCTTTTACCTGCAGACTGTCATCACAGCCTTTTACCTACAGACTGTCATCACAGCCTTTTACCTGCAGACTGTCATCACAGCCTTTTACCTGCAGACTGTCATCACAGCCTTTTACCTGCAGACTGTCATCACAGCCTTTTACCTACAGACTGTCATCATGTCATCACAGCCTTTACCTACAGACTGTCACAGCCTTTTACCTGCAGACTGTCATCACAGCCTTTTACCTGCAGACTGTCATCACAGCCTTTTACCTGCAGACTGTCATCACAGCCTTTTACCTGCAGACTGTCATCACAGCCTTTTACCTACAGACTGTCATCATGTCATCACAGCCTTTTACCTGCAGACTGTCATCACAGCCTTTTACCTGCAGACTGTCATCACAGCCTTTTACCTGCAGACTGTCATCACAGCCTTTTACCTGCAGACTGTCATCATGTCATCACAGCCTTTTACCTGCAGACTGTCATCACAGCCTTTTACCTGCAGACTGTCATCATGTCATCACAGCCTTTTACCTACAGATTGTCATCACAGCCTTTTACCTACAGGCTGTCATCATGTCATCACAGCCTTTTACCTGCAGACTGTCATCATGTCATCACAGCCTTTTACCTGCAGACTGTCATCACAGCCTTTTACCTGCAGACTGTCATCACAGCCTTTTACCTGCAGACTGTCATCATGTCATCACAGCCTTTTACCTGCAGACTGTCATCATGTCATCACAGCCTTTTACCTGCAGACTGTCATCACAGCCTTTTACCTGCAGACTGTCATCACAGCCTTTTACCTGCAGACTGTCATCACAGCCTTTTACCTGCAGACTGTCATCATGTCATCACAGCCTTTTACCTGCAGACTGTCATCACAGCCTTTTACCTACAGACTGTCATCATGTCATCACAGCCTTTTACCTACAGACTGTCATCACAGCCTTTTACCTGCAGACTGTCATCACAGCCTTTTACCTGCAGACTGTCATCACAGCCTTTTACCTGCAGACTGTCATCACAGCCTTTTACCTACAGACTGTCATCATGTCATCACAGCCTTTTACCTGCAGACTGTCATCACAGCCTTTTACCTGCAGACTGTCATCACAGCCTTTTACCTGCAGACTGTCATCACAGCCTTTTACCTGCAGACTGTCATCACAGCCTTTTACCTGCAGACTGTCATCATGTCATCACAGCCTTTTACCTGCAGACTGTCATCACAGCCTTTTACCTGCAGACTGTCATCATGTCATCACAGCCTTTTACCTACAGACTGTCATCACAGCCTTTTACCTACAGACTGTCATCATGTCATCACAGCCTTTTACCTGCAGACTGTCATCATGTCATCACAGCCTTTTACCTGCAGACTGTCATCACAGCCTTTTACCTGCAGACTGTCATCACAGCCTTTTACCTGCAGACTGTCATCACAGCCTTTTACCTGCAGACTGTCATCATGTCATCACAGCCTTTTACCTGCAGACTGTCATCACAGCCTTTTACCTGCAGACTGTCATGTCATCACAGCCTTTTACCTACAGACTGTGTCATCACAGCCTTTTACCTACAGACTGTCATCATGTCATCACAGCCTTTTACCTGCAGACTGTCATCATGTCATCACAGCCTTTTACCTGCAGACTGTCATCACAGCCTTTTACCTGCAGACTGTCATCACAGCCTTTTACCTGCAGACTGTCATCATGTCATCACAGCCTTTTACCTGCAGACTGTCATCATGTCATCACAGCCTTTTACCTGCAGACTGTCATCACAGCCTTTTACCTGCAGACTGTCATCACAGCCTTTTACCTGCAGACTGTCATCACAGCCTTTTACCTGCAGACTGTCATCATGTCATCACAGCCTTTTACCTGCAGACTGTCATCACAGCCTTTTACCTACAGACTGTCATCATGTCATCACAGCCTTTTACCTACAGACTGTCATCACAGCCTTTTACCTGCAGACTGTCATCACAGCCTTTTACCTGCAGACTGTCATCACAGCCTTTTACCTGCAGACTGTCATCATGTCATCACAGCCTTTTACCTGCAGACTGTCATCACAGCCTTTTACCTGCAGACTGTCATCATGTCATCACAGCCTTTTACCTACAGACTGTCATCACAGCCTTTTACCTGCAGACTGTCATCACAGCCTTTTACCTGCAGACTGTCATCATGTCATCACAGCCTTTTACCTGCAGACTGTCATCACAGCCTTTTACCTGCAGACTGTCATCATGTCATCACAGCCTTTTACCTACAGACTGTCATCACAGCCTTTTACCTACAGACTGTCATCACAGCCTTTTACCTACAGACTGTCATCACAGCCTTTTACCTGCAGACTGTCATCACAGCCTTTTACCTACAGACTGTCATCATGTCATCACAGCCTTTTACCTGCAGACTGTCATCACAGCCTTACCTGCAGACTGTCATCACAGCCTTTTACCTGCAGACTGTCATCACAGCCTTTTACCTACAGACTGTCATCATGTCATCACAGCCTTTTACCTACAGACTGTCATCACAGCCTTTTACCTACAGACTGTCATCACAGCCTTTTACCTACAGACTGTCATCACAGCCTTTTACCTACAGACTGTCATCACAGCCTTTTACCTACAGACTGTCATCACAGCCTTTTACCTACAGACTGTCATCACAGCCTTTTACCTGCAGACTGTCATCATGTCATCACAGCCTTTTACCTACAGACTGTCATCACAGCCTTTTACCTGCAGACTGTCATCATGTCATCACAGCCTTTTACCTACAGACTGTCATCATGTCATCACAGCCTTTTACCTGCAGACTGTCATCACAGCCTTTTACCTACAGACTGTCATCACAGCCTTTTACCTAAAGACTGTCATCATGTCATCACAGCCTTTTACCTGCAGACTGTCATCATGTCATCACAGCCTTTTACCTACGGACTGTCATCATGTCATCACAGCCTTTTACCTGCAGACTGTCATCACAGCCTTTTACCTACAGACTGTCATCATGTCATCACAGCCTTTTACCTGCAGACTGTCATCACAGCCTTTTACCTGCAGACTGTCATCATGTCATCACAGTCTTTTACCTACAGACTGTCATCATGTCATCACAGCCTTTTACCTGCAGACTGTCATCACAGCCTTTTACCTGCAGACTGTCATCACAGCCTTTTACCTGCAGACTGTCATCATGTCATCACAGCCTTTTACCTACAGACTGTCATCATGTCATCACAGCCTTTTACCTGCAGACTGTCATCACAGCCTTTTACCTGCAGACTGTCATCACAGCCTTTTACCTGCAGACTGTCATCACAGCCTTTTACCTGCAGACTGTCATCACAGCCTTTTACCTGCAGACTGTCATCACAGCCTTTTACTGACTGTCATCATGTCATCACAGCCTTTTACCTGCAGACTGTCATCACAGCCTTTTACCTGCAGACTGTCATCACAGCCTTTTACCTGCAGACTGTCATCACAGCCTTTTACCTGCAGACTGTCATCACAGCCTTTTACCTGCAGACTGTCATCACAGCCTTTTACCTGCAGACTGTCATCATGTCATCACAGCATTTTACCTGCAGACTGTCATCACAGCCTTTTACCTACAGACTGTCATCATGTCATCACAGTCTTTTACCTACAGACTGTCATCATGGCATCACAGCCTTTTACCTACAGACTGTCATCACAGCCTTTTACCTACAGACTGTCATCACAGCCTTTTACCTACAGACTGTCATCATGTCATCACAGCCTTTTACCTACAGACTGTCATCACAGCCTTTTACCTGCAGACTGTCATCACAGCCTTTTACCTGCAGACTGTCATCACAGCCTTTTACCTACAGACTGTCATCATGTCATCACAGCCTTTTACCTGCAGACTGTCATCACAGCCTTTTACCTGCAGACTGTCATCACAGCCTTTTACCTGCAGACTGTCATCACAGCCTTTTACCTGCAGACTGTCATCACAGCCTTTTACCTGCAGACTGTCATCACAGCCTTTTACCTGCAGACTGTCATCATGTCATCACAGCATTTTACCTGCAGACTGTCATCACAGCCTTTTACCTACAGACTGTCATCATGTCATCACAGCCTTTTACCTACAGACTGTCATCACAGCCTTTTACCTACAGACTGTCATCACAGCCTTTTACCTACAGACTGTCATCATGTCATCACAGCCTTTTACCTACAGACTGTCATCATGTCATCACAGCCTTTTACCTGCAGACTGTCATCACAGCCTTTTACCTGCAGACTGTCATCACAGCCTTTTACCTGCAGACTGTCATCATGTCATCACAGCCTTTTACCTACAGACTGTCATCATGTCATCACAGCCTTTTACCTACAGACTGTCATCACAGCCTTTTACCTACAGACTGTCATCACAGCCTTTTACCTGCAGACTGTCATCACAGCCTTTTACCTGCAGACTGTCATCACAGCCTTTTACCTGCAGACTGTCATCACAGCCTTTTACCTGCAGACTGTCATCACAGCCTTTTACCTACAGACTGTCATCACAGCCTTTTACCTGCAGACTGTCATCACAGCCTTTTACCTGCAGACTGTCATCATGTCATCACAGCCTTTTACCTGCAGACTGTCATCACAGCCTTTTACCTACAGACTGTCATCATGTCATCACAGCCTTTTACCTACAGACTGTCATCATGCCTTTTACCTGCAGACTGTCATCACAGCCTTTTACCTGCAGACTGTCATCACAGCCTTTTACCTGCAGACTGTCATCACAGCCTTTTACCTACAGACTGTCATCATGTCATCACAGCCTTTTACCTGCAGACTGTCATCACAGCCTTTTACCTGCAGACTGTCATCACAGCCTTTTACCTACAGACTGTCATCATGTCATCACAGCCTTTTACCTGCAGACTGTCATCACAGCCTTTTACCTACAGACTGTCATCACAGCCTTTTACCTGACTGTCATCATGTCATCACAGCCTTTTACCTGCAGACTGTCATCATGTCATCACAGCCTTTTACCTACAGACTGTCATCACAGCCTTTTACCTACAGACTGTCATCACAGCCTTTTACCTGCAGACTGTCATCACAGCCTTTTACCTGCAGACTGTCATCATGTCATCACAGCCTTTTACCTGCAGACTGTCATCACAGCCTTTTACCTACAGACTGTCATCATGTCATCACAGCCTTTTACCTACAGACTGTCATCACAGCCTTTTACCTGCAGACTGTCATCACATGCAGACTGTCATCACAGCCTTTTACCTGCAGACTGTCATCACAGCCTTTTACCTACAGACTGTCATCACAGCCTTTTACCTGCAGACTGTCATCACAGCCTTTTACCTGCAGACTGTCATCACAGCCTTTTACCTACAGACTGTCATCATGTCATCACAGCCTTTTACCTGCAGACTGTCATCACAGCCTTTTACCTACAGACTGTCATCACAGCCTTTTACCTACAGACTGTCATCATGTCATCACAGCCTTTTACCTGCAGACTGTCATCATGTCATCACAGCCTTTTACCTACAGACTGTCATCACAGCCTTTTACCTGCAGACTGTCATCACAGCCTTTTACCTGCAGACTGTCATCACAGCCTTTTACCTGCAGACTGTCATCACAGCCTTTTACCTGCAGACTGTCATCACAGCCTTTTACCTGCAGACTGTTATCACAGCCTTTTACCTGACTGTCATCATGTCATCACAGCCTTTTACCTACAGACTGTCATCACAGCCTTTTACCTGCAGACTGTCATCATGTCATCACAGCCTTTTACCTGCAGACTGTCATCACAGCCTTTTACCTGCAGACTGTTATCACAGCCTTTTACCTACAGACTGTCATCATGTCATCACAGCCTTTTACCTGCAGACTGTCATCACAGCCTTTTACCTGCAGACTGTCATCATGTCATCACAGCCTTTTACCTACAGACTGTCATCATGTCATCACAGCCTTTTACCTACAGACTGTCATCACAGCCTTTTACCTACAGACTGTCATCACAGCCTTTTACCTACAGACTGTCATCACAGCCTTTTACCTACAGACTGTCATCACAGCCTTTTACCTACAGACTGTCATCACAGCCTTTTACCTGCAGACTGTCATCACAGCCTTTTACCTGCAGACTGTCATCACAGCCTTTTACCTGCAGACTGTCATCACAGCCTTTTACCTGCAGACTGTCATCATGTCATCACAGCCTTTTACCTGCAGACTGTCATCACAGCCTTTTACCTACAGACTGTCATCATGTCATCACAGCCTTTTACCTACAGACTGTCATCACAGCCTTTTACCTGCAGACTGTCATCACAGCCTTTTACCTGCAGACTGTCATCACAGCCTTTTACCTGCAGACTGTCATCACAGCCTTTTACCTACAGACTGTCATCATGTCATCACAGCCTTTTACCTGCAGACTGTCATCACAGCCTTTTACCTGCAGACTGTCATCACAGCCTTTTACCTACAGACTGTCATCATGTCATCACAGCCTTTTACCTGCAGACTGTCATCACAGCCTTTTACCTACAGACTGTCATCACAGCCTTTTACCTACAGACTGTCATCATGTCATCACAGCCTTTTACCTGCAGACTGTCATCATGTCATCACAGCCTTTTACCTACAGACTGTCATCACAGCCTTTTACCTGCAGACTGTCATCACAGCCTTTTACCTGCAGACTGTCATCACAGCCTTTTACCTGCAGACTGTCATCACAGCCTTTTACCTGCAGACTGTCATCACAGCCTTTTACCTGCAGACTGTCATCACAGCCTTTTACCTGCAGACTGTCATCACAGCCTTTTACCTACAGACTGTCATCATGTCATCACAGCCTTTTACCTACAGACTGTCATCACAGCCTTTTACCTGCAGACTGTCATCACAGCCTTTTACCTGCAGACTGTCATCATGTCATCACAGCCTTTTACCTACAGACTGTCATCACAGCCTTTTACCTACAGACTGTCATCATGTCATCACAGCCTTTTACCTGCAGACTGTCATCATGTCATCACAGCCTTTTACCTGCAGACTGTCATCACAGCCTTTTACCTGCAGACTGTCATCACAGCCTTTTACCTGCAGACTGTCATCATGTCATCACAGCCTTTTACCTGCAGACTGTCATCACAGCCTTTTACCTGCAGACTGTCATCACAGCCTTTTACCTGCAGACTGTCATCACAGCCTTTTACCTGCAGACTGTCATCACAGCCTTTTACCTGCAGACTGTCATCATGTCATCACAGCCTTTTACCTGCAGACTGTCATCACAGCCTTTTACCTGCAGACTGTCATCATGTCATCACAGCCTTTTACCTACAGACTGTCATCACAGCCTTTTACCTGCAGACTGTCATCACAGCCTTTTACCTGCAGACTGTCATCACAGCCTTTTACCTGCAGACTGTCATCACAGCCTTTTACCTACAGACTGTCATCATGTCATCACAGCCTTTTACCTGCAGACTGTCATCACAGCCTTTTACCTGCAGACTGTCATCACAGCCTTTTACCTGCAGACTGTCATCACAGCCTTTTACCTGCAGACTGTCATCATGTCATCACAGCCTTTTACCTGCAGACTGTCATCACATCACAGCCTTTTACCTGCAGACTGTCATCATGTCATCACAGCCTTTTACCTACAGATTGTCATCACAGCCTTTTACCTACAGGCTGTCATCATGTCATCACAGCCTTTTACCTGCAGACTGTCATCATGTCATCACAGCCTTTTACCTGCAGACTGTCATCACAGCCTTTTACCTGCAGACTGTCATCATGTCATCACAGCCTTTTACCTACAGACTGTCATCACAGCCTTTTACCTACAGACTGTCATCACAGCCTTTTACCTACAGACTGTCATCACAGCCTTTTACCTGCAGACTGTCATCACAGCCTTTTACCTACAGACTGTCATCATGTCATCACAGCCTTTTACCTGCAGACTGTCATCACAGCCTTACCTGCAGACTGTCATCACAGCCTTTTACCTGCAGACTGTCATCACAGCCTTTTACCTACAGACTGTCATCATGTCATCACAGCCTTTTACCTACAGACTGTCATCACAGCCTTTTACCTACAGACTGTCATCACAGCCTTTTACCTACAGACTGTCATCACAGCCTTTTACCTACAGACTGTCATCACAGCCTTTTACCTACAGACTGTCATCACAGCCTTTTACCTACAGACTGTCATCACAGCCTTTTACCTGCAGACTGTCATCATGTCATCACAGCCTTTTACCTACAGACTGTCATCACAGCCTTTTACCTGCAGACTGTCATCATGTCATCACAGCCTTTTACCTACAGACTGTCATCATGTCATCACAGCCTTTTACCTGCAGACTGTCATCACAGCCTTTTACCTACAGACTGTCATCACAGCCTTTTACCTAAAGACTGTCATCATGTCATCACAGCCTTTTACCTGCAGACTGTCATCATGTCATCACAGCCTTTTACCTACGGACTGTCATCATGTCATCACAGCCTTTTACCTGCAGACTGTCATCACAGCCTTTTACCTACAGACTGTCATCATGTCATCACAGCCTTTTACCTGCAGACTGTCATCACAGCCTTTTACCTGCAGACTGTCATCATGTCATCACAGTCTTTTACCTACAGACTGTCATCATGGCATCACAGCCTTTTACCTGCAGACTGTCATCACAGCCTTTTACCTGCAGACTGTCATCACAGCCTTTTACCTGCAGACTGTCATCATGTCATCACAGCCTTTTACCTACAGACTGTCATCATGTCATCACAGCCTTTTACCTGCAGACTGTCATCACAGCCTTTTTTACCTGCAGACTGTCATCACAGCCTTTTACCTGCAGACTGTCATCACAGCCTTTTACCTGCAGACTGTCACCACAGCCTTTTACCTGCAGACTGTCATCACAGCCTTTTACCTACAGACTGTCATCATGTCATCACAGCCTTTTACCTGCAGACTGTCATCACAGCCTTTTACCTGCAGACTGTCATCACAGCCTTTTACCTGCAGACTGTCATCACAGCCTTTTACCTGCAGACTGTCACCACAGCCTTTTACCTGCAGACTGTCATCACAGCCTTTTACCTGCAGACTGTCATCATGTCATCACAGCCTTTTACCTGCAGACTGTCATCACAGCCTTTTACCTACAGACTGTCATCATGTCATCACAGCCTTTTACCTGTCATCAGACTGTCATCACAGCCTTTTACCTACAGACTGTCATCACAGCCTTTTACCTACAGACTGTCATCACAGCCTTTTACCTACAGACTGTCATCACAGCCTTTTACCTACAGACTGTCATCACAGCCTTTTACCTACAGACTGTCATCACAGCCTTTTACCTACAGACTGTCATCACAGCCTTTTACCTGCAGACTGTCATCATGTCATCACAGCCTTTTACCTACAGACTGTCATCATGTCATCACAGCCTTTTACCTACAGACTGTCATCATGTCATCACAGCCTTTTACCTGCAGACTGTCATCACAGCCTTTTACCTACAGACTGTCATCACAGCCTTTTACCTAAAGACTGTCATCATGTCATCACAGCCTTTTACCTGCAGACTGTCATCATGTCATCACAGCCTTTTACCTACGGACTGTCATCATGTCATCACAGCCTTTTACCTGCAGACTGTCATCACAGCCTTTTACCTACAGACTGTCATCATGTCATCACAGCCTTTTACCTGCAGACTGTCATCACAGCCTTTTACCTGCAGACTGTCATCATGTCATCACAGCCTTTTACCTGCAGACTGTCATCATGTCATCACAGCCTTTTACCTGCAGACTGTCATCACAGCCTTTTACCTGCAGACTGTCATCACAGCCTTTTACCTGCAGACTGTCATCATGTCATCACAGCCTTTTACCTACAGACTGTCATCATGTCATCACAGCCTTTTACCTGCAGACTGTCATCACAGCCTTTTACCTGCAGACTGTCATCACAGCCTTTTACCTGCAGACTGTCATCACAGCCTTTTACCTGCAGACTGTCACCACAGCCTTTTACCTGCAGACTGTCATCACAGCCTTTTATCTACAGACTGTCATCATGTCATCACAGCCTTTTACCTGCAGACTGTCATCACAGCCTTTTACCTGCAGACTGTCATCACAGCCTTTTACCTGCAGACTGTCATCACAGCCTTTTACCTGCAGACTGTCATCACAGCCTTTTACCTGCAGACTGTCATCACAGCCTTTTACCTGCAGACTGTCATCATGTCATCACAGCCTTTTACCTGCAGACTGTCATCACAGCCTTTTACCTACAGACTGTCATCATGTCATCACAGCCTTTTACCTACAGACTGTCATCACAGCCTTTTACCTACAGACTGTCATCACAGCCTTTTACCTACAGACTGTCATCATGTCATCACAGCCTTTTACCTGCAGACTGTCATCATGTCATCACAGCCTTTTACCTACAGACTGTCATCACAGCCTTTTACCTACAGACTGTCATCACAGCCTTTTATCTACAGACTGTCATCATGTCATCACAGCCTTTTACCTACAGACTGTCATCATGTCATCACAGCCTTTTACCTGCAGACTGTCATCACAGCCTTTTACCTGCAGACTGTCATCACAGCCTTTTACCTACAGACTGTCATCATGTCATCACAGCCTTTTACCTGCAGACTGTCATCACAGCCTTTTACCTGCAGACTGTCATCACAGCCTTTTACCTGCAGACTGTCATCACAGCCTTTTACCTGCAGACTGTCATCACAGCCTTTTACCTGCAGACTGTCATCACAGCCTTTTACCTGCAGACTGTCATCATGTCATCACAGCCTTTTACCTGCAGACTGTCATCACAGCCTTTTACCTACAGACTGTCATCATGTCATCACAGCCTTTTACCTACAGACTGTCATCACAGCCTTTTACCTGCAGACTGTCATCATGTCATCACAGCCTTTTACCTACAGACTGTCATCATGTCATCACAGCCTTTTACCTACAGACTGTCATCACAGCCTTTTACCTGCAGACTGTCATCACAGCCTTTTACCTGCAGACTGTCATCACAGCCTTTTACCTGCAGACTGTCATCACAGCCTTTTACCTGCAGACTGTCATCACAGCCTTTTACCTGCAGACTGTCATCACAGCCTTTTACCTACAGACTGTCATCACAGCCTTTTACCTGCAGACTGTCATCACAGCCTTTTACCTGCAGACTGTCATCATGTCATCACAGCCTTTTACCTGCAGACTGTCATCACAGCCTTTTACCTACAGACTGTCATCATGTCATCACAGCCTTTTACCTACAGACTGTCATCACAGCCTTTTACCTGCAGACTGTCATCACAGCCTTTTACCTGCAGACTGTCATCACAGCCTTTTACCTGCAGACTGTCATCACAGCCTTTTACCTACAGACTGTCATCATGTCATCACAGCCTTTTACCTGCAGACTGTCATCACAGCCTTTTACCTACAGACTGTCATCACAGCCTTTTACCTACAGACTGTCATCATGTCATCACAGCCTTTTACCTGCAGACTGTCATCATGTCATCACAGCCTTTTACCTGCAGACTGTCATCACAGCCTTTTACCTGCAGACTGTCATCACAGCCTTTTACCTGCAGACTGTCATCACAGCCTTTTACCTGCAGACTGTCATCACAGCCTTTTACCTGCAGACTGTCATCACAGCCTTTTACCTGCAGACTGTTATCACAGCCTTTTACCTACAGACTGTCATCATGTCATCACAGCCTTTTACCTACAGACTGTCATCACAGCCTTTTACCTGCAGACTGTCATCATGTCATCACAGCCTTTTACCTACAGACTGTCATCACAGCCTTTTACCTGCAGACTGTTATCACAGCCTTTTACCTACAGACTGTCATCATGTCATCACAGCCTTTTACCTGCAGACTGTCATCACAGCCTTTTACCTGCAGACTGTCATCATGTCATCACAGCCTTTTACCTACAGACTGTCATCATGTCATCACAGCCTTTTACCTACAGACTGTCATCACAGCCTTTTACCTACAGACTGTCATCACAGCCTTTTACCTACAGACTGTCATCACAGCCTTTTACCTACAGACTGTCATCACAGCCTTTTACCTACAGACTGTCATCACAGCCTTTTACCTGCAGACTGTCATCACAGCCTTTTACCTGCAGACTGTCATCACAGCCTTTTACCTGCAGACTGTCATCACAGCCTTTTACCTGCAGACTGTCATCATGTCATCACAGCCTTTTACCTGCAGACTGTCATCACAGCCTTTTACCTACAGACTGTCATCATGTCATCACAGCCTTTTACCTACAGACTGTCATCACAGCCTTTTACCTGCAGACTGTCATCACAGCCTTTTACCTGCAGACTGTCATCACAGCCTTTTACCTGCAGACTGTCATCACAGCCTTTTACCTACAGACTGTCATCATGTCATCACAGCCTTTTACCTGCAGACTGTCATCACAGCCTTTTACCTGCAGACTGTCATCACAGCCTTTTACCTACAGACTGTCATCATGTCATCACAGCCTTTTACCTGCAGACTGTCATCACAGCCTTTTACCTACAGACTGTCATCACAGCCTTTTACCTACAGACTGTCATCATGTCATCACAGCCTTTTACCTGCAGACTGTCATCATGTCATCACAGCCTTTTACCTGCAGACTGTCATCACAGCCTTTTACCTGCAGACTGTCATCACAGCCTTTTACCTGCAGACTGTCATCACAGCCTTTTACCTGCAGACTGTCATCACAGCCTTTTACCTGCAGACTGTCATCACAGCCTTTTACCTGCAGACTGTCATCACAGCCTTTTACCTGCAGACTGTCATCACAGCCTTTTACCTACAGACTGTCATCATGTCATCACAGCCTTTTACCTACAGACTGTCATCACAGCCTTTTACCTGCAGACTGTCATCACAGCCTTTTACCTGCAGACTGTCATCATGTCATCACAGCCTTTTACCTACAGACTGTCATCACAGCCTTTTACCTACAGGCTGTCATCATGTCATCACAGCCTTTTACCTGCAGACTGTCATCATGTCATCACAGCCTTTTACCTGCAGACTGTCATCACAGCCTTTTACCCGCAGACTGTCATCACAGCCTTTTACCTGCAGACTGTCATCATGTCATCACAGCCTTTTACCTGCAGACTGTCATCACAGCCTTTTACCTGCAGACTGTCATCACAGCATCACAGCATTTACCTACAGACTGTCATCACAGCCTTTTACCTGCAGACTGTCATCACAGCCTTTACCTGCAGACTGTCATCATGTCATCACAGCCTTTTACCTGCAGACTGTCATCACAGCCTTTTACCTACAGACTGTCATCATGTCATCACAGCCTTTTACCTACAGACTGTCATCACAGCCTTTTACCTGCAGACTGTCATCACAGCCTTTTACCTGCAGACTGTCATCACAGCCTTTTACCTGCAGACTGTCATCACAGCCTTTTACCTACAGACTGTCATCATGTCATCACAGCCTTTTACCTGCAGACTGTCATCACAGCCTTTTACCTGCAGACTGTCATCACAGCCTTTTACCTGCAGACTGTCATCACAGCCTTTACCTGCAGACTGTCATCACAGCCTTTTACCTGCAGACTGTCATCACAGCCTTTTACCTGCAGACTGTCATCACAGCCTTTTACCTACAGACTGTCATCATGTCATCACAGCCTTTTACCTGCAGACTGTCATCACAGCCTTTTACCTGCAGACTGTCATCATGTCATCACAGCCTTTTACCTACAGACTGTCATCATGTCATCACAGCCTTTTACCTACAGACTGTCATCACAGCCTTTTACCTGCAGACTGTCATCACAGCCTTTTACCTGCAGACTGTCATCACAGCCTTTTACCTGCAGACTGTCATCACAGCCTTTTACCTGCAGACTGTCATCACAGCCTTTTACCTGCAGACTGTCATCACAGCCTGCAGACTGTCATCACAGCCTTTTACCTGCAGACTGTCATCACAGCCTTTTACCTGCAGACTGTCATCACAGCCTTTACCTGCAGACTGTCATCACAGCCTTTTACCTGCAGACTGTCATCACAGCCTTTTACCTGCAGACTGTCATCACAGCCTTTTACCTGCAGACTGTCATCACAGCCTTTTACCTGCAGACTGTCATCACAGCCTTTTACCTGCAGACTGTCATCACAGCCTTTTACCTGCAGACTGTCATCACAGCCTTTTACCTGCAGACTGTCATCACAGCCTTTTACCTGCAGACTGTCATCACAGCCTTTTACCTACAGACTGTCATCACAGCCTTTTACCTACAGACTGTCATCACAGCCTTTTACCTGCAGACTGTCATCACAGCCTTTTACCTACAGACTGTCATCACAGCCTTTTACCTACAGACTGTCATCACAGCCTTTTACCTACAGACTGTCATCATGAAACAAGCAGGAAGCGAACCCTCAACCTTCAAAATTCAGCCTGAAGCAACAATTAGACCAACATACCTGCAGCCTCTGTTTGAGGTTCTCGCCACAATCCAGGCCCCCTCCGTAAGAGACAGACAGTGGCCAATTTGTGAGGAAAATCAGAAACTGCCTGAGTTCAGGCCCCCTTCGTAAGAGACAGACAGTGGCCAGTTTGTGAGGACAGTCAGAAACTGCCTGAGTCCAGGCCCCCTCCGTAAGAGACAGACAGTGGCCAGTTTGTGAGGAAAATCAGAAACTGCCTGAGTCCAGGCCCCCCTCCGTAAGAGACACAGACTGCCTGAGTCCAGGCCCCCTCTGTGGGAGGTCAGACAGACTGCCTGAGTCCAGGCCCCCTCTGTGGGAGGTCAGACAGACTGCCTGAGTCCAGGCCCCCTCTGTGGGAGGTCAGACAGACTGCCCGAGTCCAGGCCCCCTCTGTGGGAGGTCAGAAGTGGCCAATTTGTGAGGAAAGTCAGAAACTGCCTGAGTCCAGGCCCCCCTCCGTAAGAGACACAGACTGCCCGAGTCCAGGCCCCCTCTGTGGGAGGTCAGACAGACTGCCTGAGTCCAGGCCCCCTCTGTGGGAGGTCAGACAGACTGCCTGAGTCCAGGCCCCCTCTGTGGGAGGTCAGACAGACTGCCCAGAGTCCAGGCCCCTCTGTGGGAGGTCAGAAGTGGCCAATTTGTGAGGAAGATCAGAGTCTGGGAAGCATTGTGCTTTTTATGAGTCAATGCAGGGAAAATGGGAGTTAAAACAGGTCTATAAAAATGACTTGTTTGTTCTTTTGTTTGCAAGGTTAGACCAGATTATATTACATTGCCTGTAGCCTAAATGTGTGAAATGCTATTATACATCTGTTTGGCTGGGTCTCGAGAACCAGTTTGCTACAATTAGATTTGGCCTACATACAATTCACTATAGGTACTCAGAAACAATCTGTTTTTCATGAGGAACTTCCCATATTCCCCCAGTAGCCAGGTACAAGAGGAGAGAAAAGGACCAGGCTGCATCTTTTAGTCAAAGGTAAATCAACAGTGAATTTCACTAGACTGTAATCATGTTTCCCCAGTAGGACAGCAGGGCTCCATAGGCCTGTTAAACCAGGCTGCATCTTTTAGTCAAAGGTTAAAGGTTAATCAACAGTGAATTTCACTAGACTGTAATCATGTTTCCCCAGTAGGACAGCAGGGCTCCATAGGCCTGTTAAACCAGGCTGCATCTTTTAGTCAAAGGTTAAAGGTTAATCAACAGTGAATTTCACTAGACTGTAATCATGTTTCCCCAGTAGGACAGCAGGGCTCCATAGGCCTGTTAAACCAGGCTACACCAACAGAATAGTATGGTCACTATGGGAGATCTTTATTACATTGTAATAAATACAACCATTAGATTAATGAGTATTTGTCTCCATTTGATATAATTATGTCTGATTATTTTTCCCTGTATTATATGCCTTTAAATAGCGCTTCAGGTTTGAACAGGGAAGCCCAAAAATAACTTTTATTGGTAGATTCTCTGGAAAATATTACCTCAGCCCCTCTCCCTCCCTGTCTCCTTCTAGACACTAGTCTATAGACCCAACCTCAGCCCCTCTCCCTCCCTGTCTCCTTCTAGACACTAGTCTATAGACGCAACCTCAGCCCCTCTCCCTGTCTCCTTCTAGACACTAGTCTATAGACCCAACCTCAGCCCCTCTCCCTGTCTCCTTCTAGACACTAGTCTATAGACCCAACCTCAGTCCCTCTCCCTCCCTGTCTCCTTCTAGACACTAGTCTATAGACCCAACCTCAGCCCCTCTCCCTTCCTGTCTCCTTCTAGACACTAGTCTATAGACCCAACCTCAGTCCCTCTCCCTCTTTGTCTCCTTCTAGACACTAGTCTATAGACCCAACCTCAGTCCCTCTCCCTCCTTGTCTCCTTCTAGACACTAGTCTATAGACCCAACCTCAGTCCCTCTCCCTCCTTGTCTCCTTCTAGACACTAGTCTATATACCCAACCTCAGCCCCTCTCCCTGTCTCCTAGACACTAGTCTATAGACCCAACCTCAGCCCCTCTCCCTGTCTCCTAGACACTAGTCTATAGACCCAACCTCAGCCCCTCTCCCTGTCTCCTAGACACTAGTCTATAGACCCAACCTCAGCCCCTCTCCCTGTCTCCTAGACACTAGTCTATAGACCCAACCTCAGTCCCTCTCCCTGTCTCCTTCTAGACACTAGTCTATAGACCCAACCTCAGCCCCTCTCCCTGTCTCCTTCTAGACACTAGTCTATAGACCCAACCTCAGCCCCTCTCCCTGTCTCCTTCTAGACACTAGTCTATAGACCCAACCTCAGCCCCTCTCCCTGTCTCCTAGACACTAGTCTATAGACCCAACCTCAGCCCCTCTCCCTGTCTCCTAGACACTAGTCTATAGACCCAACCTCAGTCCCTCTCCCTGTCTCCTTCTAGACACTAGTCTATAGACCCAACCTCAGCCCCTCTCCCTGTCTCCTTCTAGACACTAGTCTATAGACCCAACCTCAGCCCCTCTCCCTGTCTCCTTCTAGACACTAGTCTATAGACCCAACCTCAGTCCCTCTCCCTCCCTGTCTCCTTCTAGACACTAGTCTATAGACCCAACCTCAGTCCCTCTCCCTCCCTGTCTCCTTCTAGACACTAGTCTATAGACCCAACCTCAGCCCCTCTCCCTGTCTTCTTCTAGACACTAGTCTATAGACCCAACCTCAGTCCCTCTCCCTGTCTCCTTCGAGGCACTAGAAATGTAACCCAAGTCAACCTCCAAAAGGAAAATTTTGAAAAAATGAATTTTTTGTCAAACTTATCACCCCTTAAAAAAGTGCTTTCTGGACCGTTTTTCGAAAAAAAAATGATTTTTTTTTTGTCAATTACACATGTGTAAGAACTGTATGAATACACTTTTGTCCAATTTTATTATCATTTAAAAAAATATATTTTTTTACATGCGCATAAGTAATATGTTTTGTCCATTTTCAATATGATTTCATAGGATGTCATAAGGTGAATGCACTAATTTGTAAGTCGCTCTGGATAAGAGCGTCTGCTAAATGACTTAAATGTAAATATAGGAAGTCAAAAATGTCAAAATTTTGTAAAAACTTCACACAGCCTTAAAGTGCTTTCTGGACCATTTTTCGAAATTCTTTCGAATTTTGTATCAATTACACACATTAGAACTGTATCAACATACTTTTGTCCAATTTTATTATCATATTTTTATTTATTTTTAAATGCGCATAAGGAATATGTTTTGTCCATTTTCAATATGATTTCATAGGAAATCAAGTCACTTTTTTTTGGGGGCCAAATGCCATAAGAAATTTGACATGCTCAAAAAATCCTGCAGAAATGCTAAATTGACTGGCCTGATGAACACAGGATGGCCTGGCAGTGATAGTTGTACCTTTCCATCGCTCGTTGTGTTGACTTCTTCATGTCCATTTTGTGATGTTTTTTCACTATAGAATCATATTGC
Organism: Oncorhynchus gorbuscha; assembly: GCF_021184085.1. Classification (NCBI taxonomy): domain Eukaryota; kingdom Metazoa; phylum Chordata; class Actinopteri; order Salmoniformes; family Salmonidae; genus Oncorhynchus; species Oncorhynchus gorbuscha. The sequence continues at coordinate 68,809 of NW_025747068.1, forward strand.
AAATGCACGTGCATTGTTGTGCAACTGGTGATTGAAAATAGGCACCTGGTAACCCAAAAATAAAAAATATGGTTGTAAATGCATTTACCGGGACTCCTATTGTCCATGCCCGCTATGGGAGTACCCTACTACGGCCCTCTATCCATGGGCGTCCTTATACATCCGTGCAACTGGTGATTTGAAATAGGCACCTGGTAACCTAAAAATAAAAATATGGTGATTTCATTATGTCCAATTGTTTGTTTTCTTACTTTTGCAAAGTCACTGTGCATTTGCAATATGGTTCAATGGGCAGGTACCATCACGAATTTGTCATGCTATAAAAATCCTGCAGGAATGCGAAACTGACTAGCCTGATGAACACAGGATGGCCTGGCAGTGATAGTTGCTCCTTTCCATCGCTCATTGCGTTGACTTCATCATGTCTATTTGGTGATGTTTTTTCACTGTTGAATCATATTGCAAATGCATGTGCGTTATTGTGCAACTGGTAACCCAAATATAAAAATATGGTGATTTTCATTATGTCCAATTGTTTGTTTTCTTACTTTTGCAAAGTCACTGTGCATTTGCAATATGGTTCAATGGGCAGTTACCATCATGAATTTGTCATGCTATAAAAATCCTGCAGGAATGTGAAATTGACTGGCCCGATGAACTCGGGATGGCTGGGCAGTGATTCTGGTTCATCTCAATGGCTCGTTAGGGTTGATTTCAGAATGTCACTTTGGCGATGGTACCTCACTGTTTAAACATATTGCAAATGGACAAGAGTCACCAGCAAGTCACCGTCCATCAGTCAATTAGATATCATTCTGACACCAAACTGATACAAACTGACACTAAACCCACTTTTTTCAACTCGTTTAGTAGCCAACTATCACATACTTCAGAGCTGGCCCAAAATTCACAACGCCTTCGGTTCAAACCATTAAAAAAACATAAAACACGTAGTTACGTTCTAGCTGCAGGTCCATTTCTTATGTTATGAGTAGGCCTAGCTGAGGCGATCCCTGAATCCCAAGTTTCGGCTCGATCGGTCATTTGGTGTCCGAGCAAAGCCTAATTGCTGCTGAAAATCCACTTTTTTCCATGACTTGCTACGGGGTCCTTGAATGAGCTATCGGGCAGAAACGTTGAGTCTGTCTATATGGGCCGAGGCAGTGCAATGCACCTAGTCTTGTGTCTCTGAGACTTTTCTAAATGTCGTCATTTTCGTAAGGGTCAAAATTAATTGAAGTCATTGCAAATGTACGAATCTGTTTCTCGGTCCGAGAAGCGTCTAGAGCCACATAACTCACCACGCACTATTGACCAGAGGTCTAGAACAGGATTCTAAAGTTTGAACTCTAGGTCTGACGGTTCTTTAAAAGTTCCAACAAGGTTAACTAATGCAGGCAGTGTATGCCTCTATGCACCCCAATGGGTCCCTACTTCCAAGCTGTGTGTGTGTGTGATTTAGTTTTCCTTTGACATTTTATGGGAAAAATGACTGATTTACAGTTCATGGGGGTTGCCTAATCACATATATGAAGTTTTGGAAAGATCTGACCTTTTTAACCCCTTAAAACAGCCCAAGAGACACCAATTATGGCACTTCCGGTTGGCACAGGAAGCTATAAGTCAACACATATCCTCATTGGGGTATGCTTTTACAGAATCCTGAGTTTTAAGTCCTCACGTTAAGAACTGACTGATTTACACAGGGTTGAATGCACTATGTCTATCAAACTGCAGGCAGGGTATGGATAAACACTTTTGGGGTGATTTTAACCACTTCCGGTTGGTCCAGGAAGCTTAGAATCAACAGACCTCGTAGTGGCCTGATGGACTGTCATCGAAGACAGGTTCATACGACATTCATAACCCACATAGGCTTCAGATTGAAATTAGAGGTGCAGGCAATGTATTCCTATGGGGAGAGAAGTCAATGCAAACTGTTTGATGTAAACACCTTCTTTTTTAACTGTTAAGGGTTAATGCCACACGGTCAAGGTTAGGCTTGCACGGATCGGGAGGACCTTAGGAACGTTCCTGAGGTCGATTTGTGCTTCTCACCTTAACGGTTCTCTCTCTGTCACCCAAAAGCAAATGACATTGAGGGCCAGCCTTCATTTTGGGCCTACTTTTCTAATGGTCGCTGTGCTTAGACCGAGCGAGCTACGGTCAAGCGGGGCATCTTGTTGAACTCGGCACGGCCTAGACTCTAGGCCCTAGAGAATATGGAAATGCCATTGTAGGCTTTGTGTGTCTTTAAGCACCACTCTTTGTCACTCCATCCTTGCTGTGTGTGTGTGTGTGTGTGTGTGTGTGTGTGTGTGTGTGTGTGTGTGTGTGTGTGTGTGTGTGTGTGTGTGTGTGTGTGAGAGAGAGCTTTTCTTTGACATCTGTTGGGAGAAATGACTGACTTACAGTTTATGGGGGTTGCCTAATCACACATATGAAGTTTTGAAAAGATCTGACCTTTTTAACCCTTGGAAACTGCCACTGTGACACCATTTAAGGCACTTCCGGTTGGCACAGGAAGCTATAAATAAACTCATATCCTGATTGGGGTATGCCTTTACAGAATCCTGTGTTTTAGAAAATCACAGAAATCTACAGAAATTGCAGAGCTCCGCAGCACACTTTAAAAAAGATTCGTATGAACACCCTGCAACTGGATCTGTAACCGTTGAAAAAAAAACACCTATCCGTGAACATCACCAATCTGTCATTGTACGATTTCTCTTAAATGACTATAGATAAATGGCTGGTTCTTTTTTATTGACACCGGAGGCTCCTTGACTTTGACGTGAAGTGGAAAAATAATTTCTCAAAAACCGTTGAGGCCAAGACGCCATCTTGTTCGGGGCCAACTGCCCATTATGCCAAACCTACGCTCACTGAGTTTCGGCCCAAATATTTTCCGTTTCGAGATAAGGCCCCGTCGTGAATCGTGATGTTTTGTCCAATAGCAATATGATTGCTTATGCCCTCTTGTGGGATTTTCCGGGACAGCGGAAAAATGACCAAAATCTGTTTATT
>NW_025747069.1:0-71823 GCF_021184085.1 Oncorhynchus gorbuscha
TGTGTGTTGTGTTAGCTGTCCTTTAGGAGCTCACTGTGTATTGTGTTACCTGTCCTTTAGGAGCTCACTGTGTGTTGTGTTAGCTGTCCTTTAGGAGCTCACTGTGTATTGTGTTACCTGTCCTTTAGGAGCTCACTGTGTATTGTGTTACCTGTCCTTTAGGAGCTCACTGTGTGTTGTGTTACCTGTCCTTTAGGAGCTCACTGTGTGTTGTGTTAGCTGTCCTTTAGGAGCTCATTGTGTTAACTGTCCTTTAGGAGCTCACTGTGTGTTGTGTTAGCTGTCCTTTAGGAGCTCACTGTGTGTTGTGTTAGCTGTCCTTTAGGAGCTCACTGTGTGTTGTGTTAGCTGTCCTTTAGGAGCTCACTGTGTATTAGCTGTCCTTTAGGAGCTCACTGTGTGTTGTGTTAGCTGTCCTTTAGGAGCTCACTGTGTGTTGTGTTAGCTGTCCTTTAGGAGCTCACTGTGTATTAGCTGTCCTTTAGGAGCTCACTGTGTGTTTTGTTAGCTGTCCTTTAGGAGCTCACTGTGTGTTGTATTAGCTGTCTTTTAGGAGCTCACTGTGTGTTGTATTAGCTGTCCTTTAGGAGCTCACTGTGTTGTGTTACCTGTCCTTTAGGAACTCACTGTGTTGTGTTACCTGTCCTTTAGGAGCTCACTGTGTGTTACCTGTCCTTTAGGAGCTCACTGTGTGTTACCTGTCCTTTAGGAGCTCACTGTGTGTTATGTTAGCTGTCCTTTAGGAGCTCACTGTGTGTTATGTTAGCTGTCCTTTAGGAGCTCACTGTGTGTTCAACTGTAGACATATTAAACATCAGGAGGAAACATCTGCAATTGATGCCACCTTCATTTAAATACCATGCCACCTTCATTTGAATACTATGCCACCTTCATTTGAATACCATGCCACCCCTTCATTTGAATACCATGCCACCTTCATTTGAATACCATGCCACCTTCATTAGAATACCATAGCACCTTCATTTGAATACCATATCACCTTCATTAGAATACCATGCCACCTTCATTAGAATACCATGCCACCTTCATTTGAATACCATGCCACCTTCATTTGAATACCATGCCACCTTCATTTGAATACCATGCCACCTTCATTAGAATACCATGTCACCTTCATTTGAATACCATGCCACCTTCATTAGAATTCCATAGCACATTCATTTGAATACCATGCCACCTTCATTTGAATACCATGCCACCTTCATTTGAATACTATGTCACCTTCATTTCAATACCATGCCACCTTCATTTCAATACCATGCCACCTTCATTTCAATACCATGCCACCTTCATTTGAATACCATTTTGAGAACTTGACCCATCCATCTATAACGTTACAACTATTCAACTCCGTTCACCTTTCTTAAACACTGGATCGTGATGGGAAATCAAAAGAAAACGCAGAAACAAGCCACTAGGAAAACGCGACTCATATGCCAATATTTTTTTGGGCATGTTGTTACATGAGTTGATGCACTGTGTGCGGGTCTTTCACTAGACATGTTGCCATCTTTGTGGACACTTTATATTTTCAGTAGAAGTGTTTTCTGGACCTGCTATCTGTAGAGTTATGTCCACAGGGTGGCGATAAAGTTCCACTACAGGTTCCAGCAGGAATGTATTGTTGTAGTTAGTCCTGTCTGCAGATAGGGAGCTTCCAGTTCTTTATCCACCCAAACAAATCCAACAACCTGATACTGGAGACACAACCAGGCGTTCCCGGCCATACTGTCTGGTGTCCTGTCTGCAGATAGGGAGCTTCCGTTTCTTCATCCAACGACCTGATACTGGAGACACAACCAGGCGTTCCCCGGCCACACTGTCTGGTGTCCTGTCTGCAGATAGGGACTTCCGTTTCTTCATCCAACAACCTGATACTGGAGACACAACCAGGCGTTCCCCGTCGCCCTGTCTGGTGTCACTGTCTGCACTGTTTCCTGCCGCCCTGTCTGCCGCACTGCCTGCCGCCCTGTCTGCCGCACTGCCTGCCGCCCTGTCTGCCGCCCTGTCTTGCCGCCCTGTCTGCCGCACTGCCCGGTCAAGGCCAAATGCAACCGTGCCTGGGAGCAGCAGAAGAGACGTCTATCCACCCCGACGGGACTAACCTATTACTAACCCTGAATAGACCCAAATAACCCTGAATGGATACGTTATTAAGACAAGAGCTATGCAGTAGGCATAGTGAACATGGAATTTGTTTTGTTTTTGACGGACCTTTGTGAAACAACAAGCTAACGTCAGTTCGCTACCAAAGGCGGCCTAACATTAGCAAAAGGAGCTAGCTACCGTTAGGGGGAGAAACACGGCAAAGTTGGACTTCTGTGGGCAAAAAACAAAAAAGCCGACGGGTTTTATTCCCTAACAAGTTTATTTTAACATAGTTAACTACCTGTTAGTAACGCTATAGTTTAGTGTATTGTTAATGTTTAGTTAGGTAACTCAGTTTAGTTAGCTAACGTCGTTGTGTGAAGTAGCTGTCTTGTTAGCATGACAACCTGACCCCGTCTTCAATGTGTCGCTGGACACGTCGGTTATTGACCTGCGCGTGAAAGAGACTGACGTGTAAATAAAGACGTTAAAGTTTCGAAAGAGCGGGAAGTTTCAAGTTAAATCAAATGTACAACAGAGTGACGTCAATGTCGTTGCTGAAGCAAATCACGACGCTGTTGTTCGTGACCTGTTCTGTCTGTTCTCCCTCCGGTCCCCGGTGAGTTAACAACAACACTATGAGATAATAACCTATTGGACCTGTTCTGTCTGTTCTGGATAGTTTAGTTAACAACACTATGAGATAATAACACTATGAGATAATAACCTATTGGACCTGTTCTGTCTGTTCTGGATAGTTTAGTTAACAACACTATGAGATAATAACCTATTGGACCTGTTCTGTCTGTTCTGGATAGTTTAGTTAACAGCACTATGAGATAATAACCTATTGGACCTGTTCTGTCTGTTCTGGATAGTTTAGTTAACAACACTATGAGATAATAACCTATTGGACCTGTTCTGTCTGTTCTGGATAGTTTAGTTAACAACACTATGAGATAATAACCTATTGGACCTGTTCTGTCTGTTCTGGATAGTTTAGTTAACAACACTATGAGATAATAACCTATTGGACCTGTTCTGTCTGTTCTGGATAGTTTAGTTAACAACACTATGAGATAATAACCTATTGGACCTGTTCTGTCTGTTCTGGATAGTTTAGTTAACAGCACTATGAGATAATAACCTATTGGACCTGTTCTGTCTGTTCTGGATAGTTTAGTTAACAACACTATGAGATAATAACCTATTGGACCTGTTCTGTCTGTTCTGGATAGTTTAGTTAACAACACTATGAGATAATAACCTATTGGACCTGTTCTGTCTGTTCTGGATAGTTTAGTTAACAACACTATGAGATAATAACCTATTGGACCTGTTCTGTCTGTTCTGGATAGTTTAGTTAACAACACTATGAGATAATAACCTATTGGACCTGTTCTGTCTGTTCTGGATAGTTTAGTTAACAACACTATGAGATAATAATAACCTATTGGACCTGTTCTGTCTGTTCTGGATAGTTTAGTTAACAACACTATGAGATAATAACCTATTGGAATAGTTTAGTTAACCTGTTCTGTCAGTTCTGGATAGTTTTAGTTAACAACACTATGTCCTATCCTGTTCTGTCTGTTCTGGATAGTTTAGTTGCGCAACACTATGAGATAATAACTATTGAACGTCTATATAGCTCGGATACAGTCAGTACACGGTGGTCCATATCAGGTATACTGGTCTAGCCAGCTACAGGTTGTTGACACCACAGCATGTGATTGAACCAGATACTTTTGGTTTTCATTACTGGGAGTTACAGGACAGGTTGTGTTTTGATTCGGATGAAGATAGTATCGCCAAGTTAAGGTTGGTGGAAAAGTATATCTTCTAAAAATGTCCAGTTTCAGGTGGTGCATTTATTGGTTATAGAAACACACTAGAGTCTACACTGTAGAGCTACAGGGCCCCCTGTGTTCTCCTCATGGGTTGGTTATAGAAACACACTAGAGTCTACACTGTAGAGCTACAGGGCCCCCTGTGTTCTCCTCATGGGTTGGTTATAGAAACATACTAGGAGTCTACACTGTAGAGCTACAGGGCCCCCTGTGTTCTCCTCATGGGTTGGTTATAGAAACATACTAGGAGTCTACACTGTAGAGCTACAGGGCCCCCTGTGTTCTCCTCATGGGTTGGTTATAGAAACATACTAGGAGTCTACACTGTAGAGCTACAGGGCCCCCTGTGTTCTCCTCATGGGTTGGTTATAGAAACATACTAGAGTCTACACTGTAGAGCTACAGGGCCCCTGTGTTCTCCTCATGGGTTGGTTATAGAAACATACTAGGAGTCTACACTGTAGAGCTACAGGGCCCCCTGTGTTCTCCTCATGGGTTGGTTATAGAAACATACTAGGAGTCTACACTGTAGAGCTACAGGGCCCCCTGTGTTCTCCTCATGGGTTGGTTATAGAAACACACTAGGAGTCTACACTGTAGAGCTACAGGGCCCCCTGTGTTCTCCTCATGGGTTGGTTATAGAAACATACTAGGAGTCTACACTGTAGAGCTACAGGGCCCCCTGTGTTCTCCTCATGGGTTGGTTATAGAAACATACTAGGAGTCTACACTGTAGAGCTACAGGGCCCCCTGTGTTCTCCTCATGGGTTGGTTATAGAAACACACTAGGAGTCTACACTGTAGAGCTACAGGGCCCCCTGTGTTCTCCTCATGGGTTGGTTATAGAAACATACTAGGAGTCTACACTGTAGAGCTACAGGGCCCCCTGTGTTCTCCTCATGGGTTGGTTATAGAAACACTAGGAGTCTACACTGTAGAGCTACAGGGCCCCTGTGTTCTCCTCATGGGTTGGTTATAGAAACATACTAGGAGTCTACACTGTAGAGCTACAGGGCCCCCTGTGTGTTCTCCTCATGGGTTGGTTATAGAAACATACTAGGAGTCTACACTGTAGAGCTACAGGGCCCCCTGTGTTCTCCTCATGGGTTGGTTATAGAAACATACTAGGAGTCTACACTGTAGAGCTACAGGGCCCCCTGTGTTCTCCTCATGGGTTGGTTATAGAAACATACTAGGAGTCTACACTGTAGAGCTACAGGGCCCCCTGTGTTCTCCTCATGGGTTGGTTATAGAAACACACTAGGAGTCTACACTGTAGAGCTACAGGGCCCCCTGTGTTCTCCTCATGGGTTGGTTATAGAAACATACTAGGAGTCTACACTGTAGAGCTACAGGGCCCCCTGTGTTCTCCTCATGGGTTAGTTATAGAAACAGATGGGTCTACACTGTAGAGCTACAGGAACAAGTTGCACCTCCCTGCTCTAGACTTTGGGTTGATGCCTAGCTTCTGGAACACCTTGACAGATAAGAGAGGAAAGCTTCTGGAAAACCTTGAGAGATAAGAGAGGAGAGAGGAGAGAGAGCAGATGGGAGAGAGAGGAGAGATGGGAGAGAGAGAGAGAGAGCAGATGGGAGCGAGCAGATGGGAGAGAGAGAGAGAGCAGATGGGAGAGAGAGAGAGAGAGAGAGCAGATGGGGGAGAGAGAGAGAGAGCAGATGGGAGAGAGAGCAGATGGGAGAGAGAGAGCAGAGGATGGGAGAGAGAGCAGATGGGAGAGAGAGAGAGAGAGAGAGATGGGAGAGAGAGAGAGATGAGAGGAGAGAGAGCAGATGGGGAGAGAGAGATGGGAGAGGGAGAGAGAGCAGATGGGAGAGAGAGAGAGCAGATGGGAGAGAGAGAGAGAGAGATGGGGGAGAGAGAGATAGAGCAGATGGGGAGAGGGAAGAGAGCAGATGGGAGAGAGAGAGCAGATGGGGGAGAGGGGCAGATGGGAGAGAGAGAGCAGATGGGAGAGAGAGAGCAGATGGGAGAGATGGGAGAGAGAGCAGATGGGAGAGAGAGATGGGAGATGGGAGATGGGAGAGAGAGAGAGAGCAGATGGGAGAGAGAGCAGATGGGAGAGAAAGAGCAGATGGGGGAGAGAGAGCAGATGGGAGAGAGAGAGCAGATGGGAGAGAGAGAGAGAGAGCAGATGGGAGAGAGAGAGAGCAGATGGGAGAAAGAGCAGATGGGTAGCGAGAGAGAGAACAGATGGGAAGCGAGGAAGAGAGCAGGGATGGGAGAGAGAGGATGGAGAGAGAGAGAGAGGATGGGAAAGATGGAGAGAGCAGATGGGAAGAGGGAGAGAGAGCAGATGGGAAAGAGAGAGAGAGGATGGGAGAGAGAGAGAGAGAGAGAGAGGGATGGGAAAAGGAGAGCAGATGGGAAAGAGAGAGAGAGAGGGGATGGGAAAGAGAGAGAGGGAGAGCGATGGATGGAAAGAGAGAGAGAGGATGGGAAAGAGAGAGAGAGGAGGATGGGAAAGAGAGAGAGAGGATGGGGAAAGAGAGAGGCGGATGGGAAAGAGAGAGAGAGGATGGGAAAGAGAGAGAGAGCGGATGGGGAAAGAAAGAGAGATGGGAGGATGGGAAAGCATCAAGAGAGCAAAGGAGAAATATAAAACTAGTTTAAGAATGGAGTGGTGATCAGGTGATGGAACACTCAGAATGTCTAGCTGTCTGTTTCCTCCCCATTTCCTGTCCTGTCATTTAGCCTGCTCTTTGATGAAGCGTGGGAGGTGTGTGTGTGTGTGTGTGTGTGTGTGTGTGTGTGTGTGTGTGTGTGTGTGTGTGTGTGTGTGTGTGTGTGTGTGTGTGTGTGTGTGTGTGTGTGTGTGTGTGTGTGTGTGTGTGTGTGTGTGTGTGTGTGTGTGTGTGTGTGTGTGTGTGTGTCTTGTTCTGCAGGTTTTACACTACAATACCCTGACTGTCTACACTACCGTACCCTGTCTATCTACACTGCCGTACCCTGTCTGTCTACACCGCCGTACCCTGTCTGTAAACACTACACTCACTTTACAATAGTGCATCTAAATCTTAAAGGGGGTGAGAAGGATTACTTATCCTATCCTAGGTATTCCTTAAAGAGGTGGGGTTTCAGGTGTCTCCGGAAGGTGGTGATTGCCTCCGCTGTCCTGGCGTCGTGAGGGAGTTTGTTCCACCATTGGGGGCCAGAGCAGCGAACAGTTTTGACTGGGCTGAGCGGGAACTGTACTTCCTCAGTGGTAGGGAGGCGAGCAGGCCAGAGGTGGATGAACGCAGTGCCCTTGTTTGGGTGTAGGGCCTGATCAGAGCCTGGAGGTACTGAGGTGCCGTTCCCCTCACAGCTCCGTAGGCAAGCACCATGGTCTTGTAGCGGATGCGAGCTTCAACTGGAAGCCAGTGGAGACAGCGGAGGAGCGGGGTGACGTGAGAGAACTTGGGAAGGTTGAACACCAGACGGGCTGCGGCGTTCTGGATGAGTTGTAGGGGTTTAATGGCACAGGCAGGGAGCCCAGCCAACAGCGAGTTGCAGTAATCCAGACGGGAGATGACAAGTGCCTGGATTAGGACCTGCGCCGCTTCCTGTGTGAGACAGGGTCGTACTCTGCGAATGTTGTAGAGCATGAACCTACAGGAACAGGCCACCGCCTTGATGTTAGTTGAGAACGACAGGGTGTTGTCCAGGATCACGCCAAGGTTCTTAGCGCTCTGGGAGGAGGACACAATGGAGTTGTCAGCCGTGATGGCGAGATCATGGAACGGGCAGTCCTTCCCGGGAGGAAGAGCAACTCCGTCTTGCCGAGGTTCAGCTTGAGGTGGTGATCCGTCATCCACACTGATATGTCTGCCAGACATGCAGAGATGCGATTCGCCACCTGGTCATCAGAAGGGAAAGGAGAAGATTAATTGTGTGTCGTCTGCATAGCAATGATAGGAGAGACCATGTGAGGTTATGACAGAGCCAAGTGACTTGGTGTATAGCGAGAATAGGAGAGGGCCTAGAACAGAGCCCTGGGGGACACCAGTGGTGAGAGCGTGGTGAGGAGACAGATTCTCGCCACGCCACCTGGTAGGAGCGACCTGTCAGGTAGGACGCAATCCAAGCGTGGGCCGCGCCGGAGATGCCCAACTCGGAGAGGGTGGAGAGGAGGATCTGATGATTCACAGTATCGAAGGCAGCCGATAGGTCTAGAGGATGAGCAGAGGAGAGAGTTAGCTTTAGCAGTGCAGAGCGCCTCCGTGATACAGAGAAGAGCAGTCTCAGTTGAATGACTAGTCTTGAAACCTGACTGATTTGGATCAAGAAGGTCATTCAGAGAGATGGGGAGAGCTGGCCAAGGACGGCACGTTCAAGAGTTTGGAGAGAAAAGAAAGAAGGGATACTGGTCTGTAGTTGTTGACATCGGAGGGATCGAGTGTAGGTTTTTTCAGAAGGGTGCAACTCTCGCTCTCTTGAAGACGGAAGGGACGTAGCCAGCGGTCAGGGATGAGTTGATGGCGAGGTGAGGTAAGGGAGAAGGTCTCCGGAAATGGTCTGGAGAAGAGAGGGAGGATAGGGTCAAGCGGGCAGGTTGTTGGGCGGCCGGCCGTCACAAGACGCGAGATTTCATCTGGAGAGAGGGAGAAAGAGGTCAGAGCACAGGGTAGGGCAGTGTGAGCAGAACCAGCGGTGCCGTTTGACTTAGCAAACGAGGATCGGATGTCGTCGACCTTCTTTTCAAAATGGTTGACGAAGTCATCTGCAGAGAGGGAGGAGGGGGGGGGATTCAGGAGGGAGGAGAAGGTGGCAAAGAGCTTCCTAGGGTTAGAGGCAGATGCTTGGAATTTAGAGTGGTAGAAAATGGCTTTAGCAGCAGAGACAGAGGAGGAAAATGTAGAGAGGAGGGAGTGAAAGGATGCCAGGTCCGCAGGGAGGCAAGTTTTCCTCCATTTCCGCTCGGCTGCCCGGAGCCCTGTTCTGTGAGCTCGCAATGAGTCGTCGAGCCACGGGGCGGGAGGGGAGGACCGAGCCGGCCTGGAGGATAGGGGACATAGAGAGTCAAAGGATGCAGAAAGGGAGGAGAGGAGGGTTGAGGAGGCAGAATCAGGAGATAGGTTGGAGAAGGTTTGAGCAGAGGAAGAGATGATAGGATGGAAGAGGAGAGAGTAGCGGGGGAGAGAGAGCGAAGGTTGGGACGGCGCGATACCATCCGAGTAGGGGCAATGTGGGAGGTGTTGGATGAGAGCGAGAGGAAAGGGATACAAGGTAGTGGTCGGAGACTTGGAAGGGAGTTGCAATGAAGTTAGTGGAAGACCAGCATCTAGTAAAGATGAGGTCGAGCGTACTGCCTGCCTTGTGAGTAGGGGGGGAGGGTGAGAGGGTGAGGTCAAAAGAGGAGAGGAGTGGAAAGAAGAGGCAGAGAGAAAGAGTCAAAGGTAGACGTGGGGAGGTTAAAGTCGCCCAGAACTGTGAGAGGTGAGCCGTCCTCAGGAAAGGAGCTTATCAAGGCATCAAGCTCATTGATGAACTCTCCGAGGGAACCTGGAGGGCGATAAATGATAAGGATGTTAAGCTTGAAAGGGCTGGTAACTGTGACAGCATGGAATTCAAAGGAGGCGATAGACAGATGGGTAAGGGGAGAAAGAGAGAATGACCACTTGGGAGAGATGAGGATCCCGGTGCCACCACCCCGCTGACCAGAAGCTCTCGGGGTGTGCGAGAACACGTGGGCGGACGAAGAGAGAGCAGTAGGAGTAGCAGTGTTATCTGTGGTGATCCATGTTTCCGTCAGTGCCAAGAAGTCGAGGGACTGGAGGGAAGGCATAGGCTGAGATGAACTCTGCCTTGTTGGCCGCAGATCGGCAGTTCCAGAGGCTACCGGAGACCTGGAACTCCACGTGGGTCGTGCGCGCAGGGACCACCAGATTAGGGTGGGCGCGGCCACGCGGTGTGGAGCGTTTGTATGGTCTGTGCCGAGAGGAGAGAACAGGGATAGACAGACACATAGTTGACAGGCTACAGAAGAGGCTACGCTAATGCAAAGGAGATTGGAATGACAAGTGGACTACACGTCTCGAATGTTCAGAAAGTTAAGCATACGTAGCAAGAATCTTATTGACTAAAATGATTAAAATGATACAGTACTGCTGAAGTAGGCTAGCTGGCAGTGGCTGCGTTGTTGACTTTGTAGGCTAGCTGGCAGTGGCTGCGTTGTTGACACTACACTAATCAAGTCGTTCCGTTGAGTGTAATAGTTTCTTCAGTGCTGCTATTCGGGGCTAGCTAGCTAGCTAGCAGTGTTGTTTACGTTACGTTGCGTTAAGAGAACGACAATAGCTGGCTAGCTAACCTAGAAAATCGCTCTAGACTACACAATTATCTTTGATACAAAGACGGCTATGTAGCTAGCTATGTAGCTAGCTACGATCAAACAAATCAAACCATTGTACTGTAATGAAATGAAATGAAAATGTGATACTACCTGTGAATGCGACCGGGTTGTTGAGTGCGAAGTTCTATTCGGAAGACGTTGGCTAGCTGTTGGCTAGCTAGCAGAGTCACCTACGTTAAGGACGACAAATAGCTGGCTAGCTAACCTCGGTAAATTAAGATAATCACTCTAAGACAATACACTCTAAACTACACAATTATCTTGGATACGAAGACAGCAAAGATAGCTATGTAGCTAGCTAACACTACACTAATCAAGTCGTTCAGTTGAGTGTAATAGTTTCTACAGTGCTGCTAACCGGTGGACGTTTGCTAGCTGGCTAGCTGCTGGGCAAATAGCAGTGTAGACTACGTTAGGATCGACGAAATACGATAATTCCGCAATTATCTTTGATACAAAGACGGCTATGTAGCTAGCTAAGAAGAAATTGCTAAGATTAGACAAATCAAACCGTTGTACTATAATGAAATGTAATGAAATGTAATGAAAAAGTTATACTACCTGCGGAGCGAAATGCCGATGCGACCGCTCACTCCAACCCGAAGTAGTAACTTCTGTCTGTCCTACACTGCCTGTCTGTCTACACTGCCGTACCTTGTCTGTCTACCTACCGTCTGTCTACACTACCGTACCCTGTCTGTCTACACTACCGTACCCTGTCTGTCTACACTACCGCACCCTGTCTGTCTCCACTGTCCTACCCTGTCCCCCTAGTCTGTTATCATACATATTCTGTCTCCACTGTCCTACCTTGTCCCCCTAGTCTGTTATCATACATATTCTGTCTCCACTGTCCTACCCTGTCCCCCTAGTCTGTTATCATACATATTCTGTCTAGCTTCATGGTCGAGTAGTAAAATTAGCCTGACTGGAAATCAATTGAAATGGTGACCATTTTTTTAGAGGCCTGGAAGACAGCTACTCACTCAGCAGGTTACACGAGGAAGAATTACTCGGAGAGAGAGCGAGAGGGACAGACAGAGTGGGAAAGAAAGAGAGAGAGATGGAGAAAGCTGAGCTGTGATTGGTTGAGTCAACATTCCAGCAGCTCATCTCACTTCATAACTGTGATTTGCAGTAAGAGAATGTTAATAACTCTCCTTCAGCCAGGCTGAGAACCTAACGAGAGCCCATCTGGCCCAACTAGAACCTAATAACTCTCCCTTCAGCCAGGCTGAGGAACGAGAGCCCATCTGGCCCAACTAGAACCTAATAACTCTCCTTCAGCCAGGCTGAGGAACGAGAGCCCATCTGGCCCAACTAGAACCTAATAACTCTCCTTCAGCCAGGCTGAGGAACGAGAGCCCATCTGGCCCAACTAGAACCTAATAACTCTCCTTCAACCAGGCTGAGGAACGAGAGCCCATCTGGCCCAACTAGAACCTAATAACTCTCCTTCAGCCAGGCTGAGGAACGAGAGCCCATCTGGCCCAACTAGAACCTAATAACTCTCCTTCAGCTTGAGGAACAGCCATCTGGCCCAACTAGAACCTAATAACTCTCCTTCAGCCAGGCTGAGGAATGAGAGCCCATCTGGCCCAACTAGAACCTAATAACTCTCCTTCAGCCAGGCTGAGGAACGAGATCTGGCCCATCTGGCCCTCTCCTTCAGCCAGGCTGAGGAACCTAATAACTCTCTCCTTCAGCCAGGCTGAGGAACGAGAGCCCATCTGGCCCAACTAGAACCTAATAACTCTCTCCTTCAGCCAGGCTGAGGAACGAGAGCCCATCTGGCCCAACTAGAACCTAATAACTCTCCTTCAGCCAGGCTGAGGAATGAGAGCCCATCTGGCCCAACTAGAACCTAATAACTCTCCTTCAGCCAGGCTGAGGAACGAGAGCCCATCTGGCCCAACTAGAACCTAATAACTCTCCTTCAGCCAGGCTGAGGAACGAGAGCCCATCTGGCCCAATTGGTGCTGCCTATACTGATAGATAGACCTGCCTATACTGATATATAGACCTGCCTATACTGATAGATAGACCTGGCTATACTGATAGATAGACCTGCCTATACTGATATATCAGCTTAGCTATATCTTGCAATTTCTTGGCTTGCAATGTCTCCCAACTTCAGTAAAGCAGGTCATGTCATCAATGAATAGGCTTGGATTTTGAGATGAGTGAGATGCAACACTTGAAGAACACACAGTGTCTGTTCATGCGTACGGGTTTGCTTCACACTGTTCACACCATGGTAGTCAGGGCACCAAAAGAGCAGACAAGTGGAGCATCTTAGTTGTTACACAAATTGACCCACCATGCTATTTACTTTCTGCATCTAATTATCTTTGTTTTGTTTTGTGTTTGGGGATTTTTCTTATAGTTAAGGATCCCAATTTTCCATAGAAAAATGTAACTCTGAGGCTCAGTCTGGTTTAGGGCTACACTGGCTCTAATCAGGAGGATTATCACGTCTGCAGTCCAGCCTTAACCCAGACAGACCCGAGAGAGCAGAGGGACAGATTAGACACCCCCAGCCCTGCTTCAATAAAATCCATCACCTCCCCTCTTTCCGACCATTATGCCCTCTCCCCGAACGTTATGCCCATCTCCCGACCATTATGCCCTCTCCCCCACCATTATGCCCCTCTCCCCGACCATTATGCCCCTCTCCCCGACCGTTATGCCCCTCTCCCCGACCATTATGCCCCTCTTCCCGACCATTATGCCCCTCTCCCCGACCATTATGCCCCTCTCCCGACCATTATGCCCCTCTCCCGACCATTATGCCCTCTCCCCGAACGTTATGCCCATCTCCCCCGACCATTATGCCCTCTCCCCCACCATTATGCCCCTCTCCCGACCATTATGCCCCTCTCCCCACCGTTATGCCCCTCTCCCCACCATTATGCCCCTCTCCCCCATGCCCCTCTCCCCCACCATTATGCCCCTCTCCCCCACCATTATGCCCCTCTCCCTGACCGTTATGCCCCTCTCCCCGACCGTTATGCCCATCTCCCCGACCATTATGCCCCTCTCCCTGACCATTATGCCCCTCTCCCCCACCATTATGCCCCTCTCCCCCACCATTATGCCCCTCTCCCCGACCGTTATGCCCCTCTCCCCACCATTATGCCCCTCTCCCCGACCGTTATGCCCCTATGCCCCCACCGTTATCCCCCTCCCCCACCATTATGCCCCTCTCCCCCAACATTATGCCCCTCTCCCCGACCATTATGCCCCTCTTCCCCACCATTATGCCCCTCTCCCTGACCATTATGCCCCTCTCCCCGACCGTTATGCCCCTCTCCCAGACCGTTATGCCCATCTCCCGACCATTATGCCCCTCTCCCTGACCATTATGCCCCTCTCCCTGACCATTATGCCCCTCTCCCCCACCATTATGCCCCTCTCCCCGACCATTATGCCCCTCTCCCCCACCATTATGCCCCTCTCCCCCACCATTATGCCCCTCTCCCCGACCGTTATGCCCATCTCCCCCACCATTATGCCCCTCTCCCCACCATTATGCCCCTCTCCCCCCACCATTATGCCCCTCTCCCCCACCATTATGCCCCTCTCCCCCACCATTATGCCCCTCTCCCCCACCATTATGCCCCTCTCCCCCACCATTATGCCCCTTCCCCCACCATTCCCCCCACCATTATGCCTCCCTCCCCCACCATTATGCCCCTCTCCCCGACCATTATGCCTCCTCCCCCACCATTATGCTCCTCTCCCCCACCATTATGCTCCTCTCCCCACCATTATGCCCCTCTCCCCGACCATTATGCCCCTCTCCCCCACCATTATGCCCCTCTCCCCCACCATTATGCCCCTCTCCCCTACCATTATGCCCCTCTCCCCTACCATTATGCCCCTCCCCTACCATGTATTTCCAGTAGGATATTTCATTAGTCCATAATGTGATGTATTTCCAGTAGGATATTTCATTAGTCCATAATGTGATGTATTTCCAGTAGGATATTTCATTAGTCTATAATGTGATGTATTTCCAGTTCAGGATATTTCATTAGTCCATAATGTGATGTATTTCCAGTAGGATATTTCATTAGTCTATAATGTGATGTATTTCCAATGTGGAACCTTGTAGAGGAGAGGAGAGTCTGACCGAGCACTGATCCCTTCTGACTGTAGAACACACGACGTCCATCACTGGGCGAGGGAGAAAGAAAAAATAAATCAGGCTGTTGTTGTTTTTCGCTAGTGAGGCCGCGGTGAGGAAGGGGACGGGGAGCGAGGGGGGTAGAGATTAGCAAATAACTGGGCCATGGGTAAACACACTGCTGCTCTGGTCCAATGAACATCCTGATCCATAGAGGAATACTCCCCTCACTCTAACCCTGACCCATAGAGGAATACTCCCCTCACTCTAACCCTGACCTATAGAGGAATACTCCCCTCACTCTAACCCTGACCTATAGAGGAATACTCCCCTCACTCTAACCCTGACCTATAGAGGAATACTCCCCTCACTCTAACCCTGACCTATAGAGGAATACTCCCCTCACTCTAACCCTGACCTATAGAGGAATACTCCCCTCACTCTAACCCTGACCCATTGAGGAATACTCCCTCACTCTAACCCTGACCCAAAGAGGAATACGCCCTCACTCTAACCCTGACCCATAGAGGAATACTCCCTCACTCTAACCCTGACCTATAGAGGAATACTCCCCTCACTCTAACCCTGACTCTAACCCTGACCCATAGAGGAATACTCCCCTCACTCTAACCCTGACCCATAGAGGAATACCCCCTCACTCTAACCCTGACTCTAACCCTGACCTATAGAGGAATACTCCCCTCACTCTAACCCTGACCCATAGAGGAATACTCCTCACTCTAACCCTGACTCAGAGGAATACTCCCCTCCACTCTAACCCTGACCTATAGAGGAATACTCCCCTCACTCTAACCCTGACTAACCCTGACCCATAGAGAAATACTCCCCTCACTCTAACCCTGACTCTAACCCTGACCCATAGAGAAATACTCCCCTCACTCTAACCCTGACTCTAACCCTGACTCTAACCCTGTCTTTGACCCTGACTCTGACTCTGACCCTGACTCTGACCCTGACTCTACTCCTGTCTCTAAACCTGACTCTAACCCTGTCTCTAACCCTGAAACACAGTAGACCAGGGTTAATGTAGTAGTAGTAGTAGGAGGACCAGGGTTAATGTAGTAGTAGGAGGAGGACCAGGGTTAATGTAGTAGTAGGAGGAGGACCAGGGTTAATGTAGTAGTAGTAGGAGGAGGAGGACCAGGGTTAATGTAGTAGTAGGAGGAGGACCAGGGTTAATGTAGTAGTAGTAGTAGGAGGAGGAGGAGGACCAGGGTTAATGTAGTAGGAGGAGGACCAGGGTTAATGTAGTAGGAGGAGGAGGACCAGGGTTAATGTAGGAGGAGTAGGAGGACCAGGGTTAATGTAGTAGGAGGAGGAGGACCAGGGTTAATGTAGTAGGAGGAGGAGGACCAGGGTTAATGTAGTAGGAGGAGGAGGACCAGGGTTAATGTAGTAGGAGGAGGAGGACCAGGGTTAATGTAGTAGTAGGAGGAGGAGGACCAGGGTTAATGTAGTAGTAGGAGGAGGAGGACCAGGGTTAATGTTGTAGTAGGAGGAGGAGGACCAGGGTTAATGTAGTAGGAGGAGGAGGAGGACCAGAGTGATAGTAGTAGGAGGAGGACCAGGGTTAGAGAAGAGAGGCTGTAGTGGTCTGATTAGAGAAGAGATGGGTTGGTGGTGGGGGGAGGCTGTAGTGGTCTGATTATAGAAGAGATGGGTTGGTGGTGGGGGCGGTCGGTGGGAGGCTGTAGTGGTCTGATTAGAGATGGGTTGGTGGTCGGGGGAGGCTGTAGTGGTCTGATTACAGATGGGTTGGTGGTCGGGGAGGCTGTAGTGGTCTGATTAGAGATGGGTTGGTGGTGGGGGGAGGTCGGGGGGAAGGTTGTAGTGGTCTGATTAGAGATGGGTTGGTGGTGGGGGCGGTCCGGGGAGGCTGTAGTGGTCTGATTAGAGATGGGTTGGTGGTCCGGGGGGAGGCTGTAGTGGTCTGATTAGAGATGGGTTGGTGGTGGGGGAGGTCAGGGGAGGCTGTAGTGGTCTGATTAGAGATGGGTTGGTGGTGGGGGAGGCTGTAGTGGTCTGATTAGAGATGGGTTGGTGGTGGAGGAGGTTGCTTAGTGGTCTGATTAGAGATGGGTTGGTGGTGGGGGGAGGCTGTAGTGGTCTGATTAGAGATGGGTTGGTGGTGGGGGAGGCTGCTAGTGGTCTGATTAGAAGAGATGGGTTGGTGGTGGGGGAGGTCGGGGGGGGCTGTATTGGTCTGATTAGAGATGGGTTGGTGGTAGGGGAGGCTGTAGTGGTCTGATTAGAATGGGTTGGTGGTAGGGAGGCTGTAGTGGTCTGATTAGACATGGGTTGGTGGTGGGGGAGGCTGTAGTGGTCTGATTAGAGATGGGTTGGTGGTAGGGGGGAGGTTGTTCTGGTCTGATTAGAGATGGGTTGGTGGTAGGGGGAGGCTGTAGTGGTCTGATTAGACATGGTTGGTGGTGGGGGGCGGTCGGGGGGAGGTTGTTCTGGTCTGATTGCGTACTGTCTCATGTGTTTCGCAGTGTTTCTTGAAGCCATCTCTGTTTGCTGAATGAGGAATGAATCCGCTCCTCCTCCCCTCAGCTGACCAGCAGATGGAGAGAGTGTGCCTTCTGAGCAGCAACAGCAGTGGGGAGATGGAGCGCGTGGCGGTGGGGAGGGACGGGTTTCCCCCGAGAACACCACCATCCACTGCTCTAAAGGATCTCACTGCTTCGGCCTTTTGGGAAAGAGTCCTCCTGGAGACGTCCAGGCTGGTCAAACAAGGTGACAGTCTGCAACTAACCCTAACCCAGCACCACACAGTCTACCACTAACCCAGCACCACACAGTCTACCACTAACCCAGCACCACACAGTCTACCACTAACCCAGCACCACACACAGTCTACAACTAACCCAGCACCACACACACAGTCTACCACTAACCCAGCACCACACACAGTCTACAACTAACCCAGCACCACACACAGTCTACTAACCCTAACCCAGCACCACACACAGTCTACAACTAACCCAGCACCACACACAGTCTACAACTAACCCAGCCCACACAGTCTACAACTAACCCAGCACCACACAATCTACCACTAACCCAGCACCACAGTCTACAACTAACCCTAACCTGGCACACACACAGTCTACAACTAACCTTTCACCACACACAGTCTACAACTAACCCAGCACCACACACAGTCTACAACTAACCCAGCACCACACACAGTCTACAACTAACCCAGCACCACACACAGTCTACAACTAACCCTAACCCAGCACCACACACAGTCTACAGCTAACCCTAACCCAGCACCACACACAGTCTACAGCAACCCAGCACCACACACAGTCTACAACTAACCCAGCACCACACACAGTCTACAACTAACCCAGCACCACACACAGTCTACAACTAACCCAGCACCACACAGTCTACAACTAACCCCAACCCAGCACCACACACAGTCTACAACTAACCCAGCATCACACACAGTATACAACTAACCCAGCACCACACACAGTCTACAACTAACCCTAGCACCACACAGTCTACAATAACCCAGCACCACACACACAGTCTACCTTCTTAGCACCACACAGTCTACAGCTAACCCAGCACCACACACAGTCTACAACTAACCTAGCACCACACACAGTCTACAACTAACCCAGCACCACACAGTCTACAACTAACCCAGCACCACACAGTCTACTACTAACCCAGCACCACACACAGTCTACAACTAACCCAGCACCACACACAGTCTACAACTAACCCAGCACCACACACAGTCTACAACTAACCTTAACCCAACACCACACACAGTCTACAACTAACCCAGCACCATGCACAGTCTACAACTAACCCAGGCACCACACACAGTCTACAACTAACCCAGCACCACACACAGTCTACAACTAACCCAGCACCACACACAGTCTACAACTAACCCAGCACCACACACAGTCTACAACCCCTAGCACCACACACAGTCTACAACTAACCCAGCACACACACAGTCTACAACTAACCCTAACCCAGCACCACACACAGTCTACAACTAACCTAACCTTTCCCCACAGTCTACAACTAACCCAGCACCACACACAGTCACCATAACCCAGCACCACACACAGTCTACCACTAACCCAGCACCACACACAGTCTACAACTAACAGCACCACACACAGTCTACAACTAACCCAGCACCACACACAGTCTACAACTAACCCAGCACCACACACAGTCTACAATAACTACTAACCCAGCACACACACAGTCTACAACTAACCCTAACCCAGCACCACACACAGTCTACAACTAACCCAACACCACACACAGTCTACAACTAACCCAGCACCACACACAGTCTACAACTAACCCAGCACCACACACAGTCTACAGCAGCACCACACAGTCTACAACTAACCCAGCACCACACACAGTCTACCACTAACCCAGCACCACACACAGTCTACAACTAACCCAGCACCACACACAGTCTACAACTAAACAGCACCACACACAGTCTACAACTAACCCAGCACCACACACAGTCTACAACTAACCCAGCACCACACACAGTCTACAACTAACCCAGCACCACACACAGTCTACAACTAACCCAGCACCACACACAGTCTACAGCAACAGCACCACACACAGTCTCAACAACCCAGCACCACACACAGTCTACAACTAACCCAGCACCACACACAGTCTACAACTAACCCAGCACCACACACAGTCTACAACTAACCCCCAGCACCACACACAGTCTACAACTAACCCTAACCCAGCACCACACACAGTCTACAACTAACCCAGCACCACACACAGTCTACAACTAAGCAGCACACACACAGTCTACAACTAGCCTTTCAAGTCTACAACTAACCCAGCACCACACACACATGATTCCATATGTTTTATTTAATAGTTCTGATGTCTTCACTACTAGTCACTACTAGTCACTACTAGTCACTACTAGTCTATGGCAGAAAATATTAAATAAAGAAAACCCCTGTAATGGTAGGTGTGTCAGACTGGCCACTGTAGGTGTGTCCAGACTGGTACTGTAGGTGTGTCCAGACTGTTGACTGGTACTGTAGGTGTGTCAGACTGGTACTGTAGTGTGTCCAGACTGTTGACTGGTGCTGTAGGTGTGTCAGACTGTTGACTGGTACTGTTGAGTCAGACTGTTGACTGATACTGGGTGTGTCAGACTGTTGACTGGTACTGTAGGTGTGTCCAGACTGGTACTGTAGGTGTGTCCAGACTATTGACTGGTACTGTTGGTGTGTCAGACTGTTGACTGGTACTGTAGGTGTGTCCAGACTGTTGACTGGTACTGTAGGTGTGTCCAGACTGGTACTGTTGGTGTGTCCAGACTGTTGACTGGTACTGTAGGTGTGTCCAGACTGTTGACTGGTACTGTAGGTGTGTCCAGACTGTTGACTGGTACTGTAGGTGTGTCCAGACTGGTACTGTAGGTGTGTCCAGACTGTTGACTGGTACTGTAGGTGTGTCCAGACTGTTGACTGGTACTGTAGGTGTGTCCAGACTGGTACTGTAGGTGTCCAGACTGTTGACTGGTACTGTAGGTGTGTCCAGACTGTTGACTGGTACTGTAGGTGTGTCCAGACTGTTGACTGGTACTGTAGGTGTGTCCAGACTGATGACTGGTACTGTATGAATTCTCTCCCGGGGACATCTGCCTGCTGGATCAGCAAGGTCCACTGAAGCACTGAGATACTGCCTCTCTTTCTCCCCATCACTCCCCTCCCTCCTGTCACCTCTAGGTTGCTGGACTCACCCTTGCCAGCGACCAGCAGGGAGTGTCGGGACGACTAACGTGGTAACCAACCTGCCTCCTCAGATCCAGAATGGGACGTATCACTTCTGCTGCTGTAGTACTGACATGTGTAACGCTCAACTTCACTGAGGACTTTCTCTGCCCAGTCCCACTACAGCCCAGCAGCTATGTAAGTTAACCTAACCTCTGACCCTAAAACCGTTCTCCCCTGCCCAGTCCCACTACAGCCCAGCCGCTGGTAAGTTAACCGCAACCTCTGACCCTAACCGTTCTCCCCTGCCCCAGTCCCACTACAGCCCAGCCGCTATGTAAGTTAACCTAACCTCTGACCCTAACCCGTTTCCCCCTGCCCAGTCCACACTACAGCCCAGCCGCTATGTAAGCAACCTAACCCCTAACCTCTGACCCTAACCGTTCTCCCCTGCCCAGTCCACTACAGCCCAGCCGCTATGTAAGTTAACCTAACCCTAACCTCTGACCCTAACCGTTCTCACCTGCCTAGTCCCACTACAGCTCAGCCGCTATGTAAGTTAACTAACCTAACCTCTGACCCTAACTGTTCTCCCCTGCCCAGTCCCACTACAGCCCAGGCCGTTATGTAAGTTAACCTAACCCTAACCTCTGACCCTAACCGTTCTCCCCTGCCCAGTCCCACTACAGCCCAGCCGCTATGTAAGTTAACCTAAACTCTGACCCTAACCGTTCTCCCCTGCCCAGTCCCACTACAGCCCAGCCCCAGCTATGTAAGTTAACCTAACCCTAACCTCTGACCCTAACCGTTTCTCCCTGCCCAGTCCCACTACATGCCCAGCCGCTATGTGTTAACCTAAACTCTGACCCTAACCGTTCTCCCTGCCCAGTCCCACTACAGCCCAGCCGCTATGTAAGTTAACCTAACCTAACCTCTGACCCTAACCGTTCTCCCTGCCCAGTCCCACTACAGCCCAGCCGCTATGTAAGTTAACCTAAACTCTGACCCTAACCAGTTCTCCCCCTGCCCAGTCCCTTACAGCCTAGCCGCTATGTAAGTTAACCTAACCTTAACCGTTTAACCCCTAACCCCTGACCCCTAACCCAACCCCACTGCAGCCCAGCCAGTATGTAACTGACATGTCCTTTAACCCTGACCCATAACCCCTGACCCCAAACCCAACCCCACTGCAGCCCAGCCAGTATGTAACTGACATGTCCTTTAACCCTGACCCCTAACCCCTGACCCCCAACCCAACCCCACTACAGCCCAGCCAGTATGTAACTGACATGTCCTTTAACCCATAACCCCTGACCCCTAACCAACTCTACTACAGCCCAGCCAGTATGTAACTGACATGTCCTTTAACCCTAACCCCTGATCCCTGACCCCTAACCCAACCCCACTGCAGCCCAGCCAGTATGTAACTGACATGTCCTTTAACCCTGACCCCAAACCAACCCCATTACAGCCCAGCCAGTATGTAACTGACATGTCCTTTAACCCTGACCCATAACCCCTGACCCCTAACCAACTCCACTACAGCCCAGCCAGTATGTAACTGACATGTCCTTTAACCCTAACCCCTGATCCCTAACCCTGACCCCTAACCCAACCCCACTACAGCCCAGCCAGTATGTAACTGACATGTCCTTTAACCCTGACCCCTGACCCCTAACCCAACTCCACTACAGCCCAGCCAGTATGTAACTGACATGTCCTTTAACCCTGACCCATAACCCCTGACCCCTAACCAACTCCACTACAGCCCAGCCAGTATGTAACTGACATGTCCTTTAACCCTGACCCCTGACCCCTAACCCAACTCCACTACAGCCCAGCCAGTATGTAACTGACATGTCCTTTAACCCTGACCCATAACCCCTGACCCCTAACCAACTCCACTACAGCCCAGCCAGTATGTAACTAACATGTCCTTTAACCCTGACCCATAACCAACTCCACTACAGCCCAACCAGTATGTAACTGACATGTCCTTTAACCCTGACCCATAACCCCTGACCCCAACCCAACCCCACTACAGCCCAGCCAGTATGTAACTGACATGTCCTTTAACCCTAACCCCTGACCCCTAACCCAACCCCACTACAGCCCAGCCAGTATGTAACTGACATGTCCTTTAACCCTGACCCCTAACCCCTAACCCAACCCCACTGCAGCCCAGCCAGTATGTAACTGACATGTCCTTTAACCCTGACCCCTAACCCAACCCCACTACAGCCTAGCCAGTATGTAACTGACATGTCCTTTAACCCTGACCCATAACCCCTGACCCCTAACCAACTCCACTACAGCCCAGCCAGTATGTAACTGACATGTCCTTTACCCCTGACCCCTAACCAACTCCACTACAGCCCAGCCAGTATGTAACTGACATGTCCTTTAACCCTAACCCCTGACCCCTAACCCCTGACCCCTAACCAACTCCACTACAGCCCAGCCAGTATGTAACTGACATGTCCTTTAACCCTGACCCATAACCCTGACCCCTAACCCAACCCCACTACAGCCCAGCCAGTATGTAACTGACATGTCCTTTAACCCTAACCCCTGACCCCTAACCCAACCCCACTACAGCCCAGCCAGTATGTATCTGACATGTCCTTTAACCCTGACCCATAACCCCTGACCCCTAACCCAACCCCACT
Organism: Oncorhynchus gorbuscha; assembly: GCF_021184085.1. NCBI lineage: Eukaryota > Metazoa > Chordata > Actinopteri > Salmoniformes > Salmonidae > Oncorhynchus > Oncorhynchus gorbuscha. The sequence goes on from NW_025747069.1 coordinate 22,885, forward strand.
GCAGCCCAGCCAGTATGTAACCGACATGTCCTTTAACCCTGACCCCTAACCCAACCCCACTACAGCCTAGCCAGTATGTAACTGACATGTCCTTTAACCCTGACCCCTTACCAACTCCACTACAGCCCAGCCAGTATGTAACTGACATGTCCTTTAACCCTAACCCCTGACCCCTTACCAACCCCACTACAGCCCAGCCAGTATGTAACTGACATGTCCTTTAACCCCTAACCAACCCCACCAGTATGTTATTTGTTGATGTAAAAATGAATCACTTTTAATGTTATCAGATTTGGGTTGAGACAGACAAGATATTCCTTGTGACTAGGTTAGATATTCTTTGTTTATGTCCTGCTGTAGACCACCAGAATACTACCAGGTTAGAGACAGACTAACAGGTTGTTTATGTCCTGCTGTAGACCACCAGAATGGTTATAGACAGACTAACAGGTTGTTTATGTCCTGCTGTAGACCACCAGAATACTACCAGGTTAGAGACAGACTAACAGGTTGTTTATGTCCTGCTGTAGACCACCAGAATACTACCAGGTTAGAGATGGAGACTAACAGGTTGTTGATGTCCTGCTGTAGACCACCAGAATACTACCAGGTTAGAGATGGAGACTAACAGGTTGTTTATGTCCTGCTGTAGACCACCAGAATACTACCAGGTTAGAGATGGAGACTAACAGGTTGTTTATGTCCTGCTGTAGACAACCAGTTGCAGTGTGAAGAGACCATAGTCATCTCCTTGGCTGTTGTCTCTGTGTTGGCTGTCATCATCTTTGCTGCCTTCTTCGGTTACCGCATGATGCACAGTGAGTAACCATGGTGATGACCAGACAATAATATGATGCTTATCTCTGTTTATCCCCGTGACCTAAGCCTCTGTCTGACTGTGTATGTATTCTCAGGAGGTGGTAAACAGGGCCTTCATAATCTCAACATGATGGAGGGAGCTGGTTCTGAGAGCTCTCTGGACCTGGACAACCTCAAACAACTGGAGGTCAGATGGCTACAGCTGCGACAGTTATTACAGCTATTACAGCAGCTACATTTATTACAGTTACTACAGTTATTACAGCTGCTACAGTTATTACAGTTACTACAGTTATTACAGCTACTACAGTTGTTACAGCTGCTACAGTTATTATAGCTGCTACAGTTATTACAGTTGCTACAGTTATTACAGCTGCTACAGTTATTACAGCTGCTACAGTTATTACAGCAGCTACAGTTATTACAGTTACTACAGTTATTACAGTTGCTACAGTTATTACAGCTGCTACAGTTATTGTAGTTATTACAGCTACTACAGTTCTTACAGTTACTACAGTTATTACAGTTACTACAGTTATTACAGCTGCTACAGTTATTACAGCTGCTACAGTTATTACAGCTGCTACAGTTATTACAGCTGCTACAGTTATTACAGCTACTACAGTTATTACAGTTACTACAGCTACTACAGTTATTACAGCTACTACAGTTATTACAGCTGCTACAGCTATTACAGCTACTACAGTTATTATAGCTACTACAGTTATTACAGCTACTACAGTGATTACAGTTATTATAGCTGCTACAGTTATTACAGCTACTACAGTTATTACAGCTGCTACAGCTATTACAACTACTGCAGTTATTACAGCTATTACAGCTACTACAGTAATTACAGTTATTACAGCTACTACAGTAATTACAGTTATTACAGCTGCTACAGTTATTACAGCTACTACAGTTATTACAGCTGCTACATTTATTACAGCTGCTACATTTATTACAGCTACTACAGTTATTACAGCTACTACAGCTATTACAGCTACTACAGTTATTACAGCTGCTACAGTTATTACAGTTACTACAGTTAGTACAGCTGCTACAGTTATTACAGCTGCTACAGTTATTACATCTGCTACAGTTATTACAGCTACTACAGTAATTACAGTTATTACAGCTACTACAGTAATTACAGTTATTACAGCTGCTACAGTTATTACAGCTACTATAGTTAGTACAGCTGCTACAGTTAGTACAGCTGCTACAGTTAGTACAGCTGCTACAGTTAGTACAGCTACTAGTTATTACAGCTGCTACAGTTATTACAGCTACTACAGTTATTACAGCTACTACAGTTATTACAGTTATTATAGCTGCTACAGTTATTACAGCTACTACAGTTATCACAGCTGCTACAGCTATTACAACTACTACAGTTATTACAGCTATTACAGCTACTACAGTAATTACAGTTATTACAGCTACTACAGTAATTACAGTTATTACAGCTGCTACAGTTATTACAGCTGCTACAGTTATTACAGCTGCTACAGTTATTACAGCTACTACAGTTATTACAGCTACTACAGTTATTACAGCTACTACAGCTATTACAGCTACTACAGTTATTACAGCTGCTACAGTTATTACAGCTGCTACAGTTATTACAGCTGCTACAGTTATTACTGCTGCTACAGTTATTACAGTTATTACAGCTACTACTGTAATTACAGTTATTACAGCTGCTACAGTTATTACAGCTGCTACAGTTATTACAGCTGCTACAATTATTACAGCTGCTACAGTAATTACAGTTATTACAGCTACTACAGTAATTACAGTTATTACAGTTATTACAGCTGCTACAGTTATTACAGCTGCTATAGTTAATACAGCTACTACAGTTATTACAGCTACTACAACTTTTACAGCTATTCTACCTTATACACATCTACAGCTACTACAGCTATTCTACCGTATGCACATCTATACCTACTACAGCTATTCTACCTTATGCACATCTATACCTACAACAGCTATTCTGCCATATACACATCTACAACAGCTATTTTATCTACTACACATCTACAGCTACTACACATCTATACCTACTACAACTATTCTACCTACTACACATCTACACCTACTACACATCTACACCCACTACAACTATTCTACCTTATACATATCTACAGCTACTACACATCTATACCTACTACAACTATTCTACCTTTTACACATATACACCTACCACACATCTATACCTACTACAACTATTCTACCTTATACACATCTACACCTACTACAACTATTCTACCTTATACACATCTACAACTACTACACATCTACACCTACTACAACTATTCTACATTATACACATCTACAACTACTACAGCTATTTTACCTACTACACATCTACACCTACTACAACTATTCTATCTATAGCTACTACACATCTATACCTACTACAGCTATTCTACCTACTACACATCTATACCTACTACAACTATTCTACCTTATACACATCTATACCTACTACAACTATTCTACCTTATACACATCTACAGCTACTACAACTATTCTACCTACTACACATCTATACCTACTACAACTATTCTACCTACTACACATCTACACCTACTACAACTATTCTACATTTACATTTACATTTAAGTCATTTAGCAGACGCTCTTATCCAGAGCGACTTACAATAAACATCTACAACTATTCTACCTTATACACATCTACAGCTACTACACATCTATACCTACTACAACTATTCTACCTTATACACATCTACAGCTACTACACATCTATACCTACTACAACTATTTCACCTTATACACATCTACAACTACTACAGCTATTTTATCTACTACACATCTACAGCTACTACAACTATTCTACCTACTACACATCTACAACTACTACACATCTACACCTACTACAACTATTCTACCTACTACACATCTACAGCTACTACACATCTATACCTACTACAACTATTCTATCTACTACACATCTACAACTACTACAGCTATTTTATCTACTACACATCTACAGCTACTACAACTATTCTACCTACTACACATCTACACCTACTACACATCTACACCTACTACAACTATTCTACCTACTACACATCTGCACCTACTACAGCTATTCTATCTACTACACATGTACACCTACCACACATCTACACCTACCACACATCTACACCTACTACAACTATTCCACCTACTACACATCTACATCTACTACAACTATTCCACCTACTACACATCTACACCTACTACACATCTACACCTACTTCAGCTATTCTATCTACTACACATCTACAACTACTACAAATATTCTACCTACTACACATCTACACCTACTACACATCTACACCTACTACAGCTATTCTACCTACTACACATCTACACCTACTACACATCTACACCTACTACAGCTATTCTATCTACTACACCTTATACACATCTACAACTACTACAAATATTCTACCTACTACACATCTACACCTACTACAGCTATTCTATCTACTACACATCTACAACTACTACAAATATTCTACCTACTACACATCTACACCTACTACAGCTATTCTACCTACTACACATCTACACCTACTACACATCTACAACTACTACAAATATTCTACCTACTACACATCTACACCTACTACAGCTATTCTACCTACTACACATCTACACCTACTACACATCTACACCTACTACAGCTATTCTATCTACTACACATCTACAACTACTACAAATATTCTACCTACTACACATCTACACCTACTACAGCTATTCTACCTACTACACATCTACACCTACTACACATCTACAACTACTACAAATATTCTACCTACTACACATCTACACCTTATACACATCTACAACTACTACAAATATTCTACCTACTACACATCTACACCTACTACAGCTATTCTATCTACTACACATCTACAACTACTACAAATATTCTACCTACTACACATCTACACCTACTACAGCTATTCTACCTACTACACATCTACACCTACTACACATCTACAACTACTACAAATATTCTACCTACTACACATCTACACATCTACAACTACTACAAATATTCTACCTACTACACATCTACACCTTATACACATCTACTACAGCTACTACAGCTATTCTATCTACACCTACTACAACTATTCTACCTACTACACATCTACATCTACTACACATCTACACCTACTACAACTATTCTACCATATACACATCTACACCTACTACAGCTGCTACAGCTATTCTACCTTATACACATCTACACCTACTACAGCTACTACAGCTATTCTACCTTATACACATCTACTACAGCTACTACAGCTATTCTACCTACTACACACCTACAACTACTACAACTATTCTACCTTATACACATCTACAACTACTACACCTACTACAGCTATTCTACCTGATACACATCTACACCTACTACAACTACTACAGCTATTTTACCTACTACACATCTACACCTACTACAACTATTCTACCTACTACACATCTACACCTACTACAGCTATTCTACCTTATACACATCTACACCTACTACAGCTGCACATAGAGAGAATTGGTTTGAGGACCAAAATGTAATTGAGATCCAGTTGTGTTTTCTCAACCTTTCTTCTCCTCTTTTTCTCTCTGTCAGCTGATAGGTCGAGGCCGGTACGGCTCGGTGTTCTGTGGTTCGTTGGACGAGCGACAGGTGGCTGTGAAGGTGTTCAGCTCAGCCAATCGGCAGAACTTCCTGAACGAGTGTTCCATTTATTGTCTCCCCCTGCTGGAGCATGACAACATCGCACACTTCATCGCTGCCGACGAACGGCTGGGGGCCGAGGGCCGAGTGGAGTACCTTCTGGTCATGGAGTACTACCCCACGTAAGTACCTTCTTTCTACTGGGTTCTACCGGTCCCAGACAGCTGGGGGCCGAGGGCCGAGTGGAGTACCTTCTGGTCATGGGAGTACTACCCCCACGTAAGTACCTTCTACTGGGTTCTACCGGTTCCAGACAGCTGGGGGCCGAGTGGAGTACCTTCTGGTCATGGAGTACTACCCCCATGTAAGTACCTTCTACTGGGTTCTACCGGTCCCAGACAGCTGGGGGCCGAGGGGAGTATTTTTTTATATATTTTTTTACCTTTATTTAACCAGGCAAGTCAGTTAAGAACACATTCTTATTTTCAATGACGGTCTAGGAACAGTGGGTTAACTGCCTGTTCAGGGGCAGAACGACAGATTTGTACCTTGTCAGCTTGGGGGTTTGAACTCGCAACCTTCCGGTTACTAGTCCAACACTCTAGCCACTAGGCTACGCTGCCACCCCAGAGTACCTTCTGGTCATGGAGTACTACCCCCACGTAAGTACCTTCTACTGGGTTCTACCGGTTCCAGACGGCTGGGGGCCGAGTGGAGTACCTTCTACTGGGTTCCACTGGTTCCAGACGGCTGGGGGCCGAGTGGAGTACCTTCTACAGGGTTCCACTGGTTCCAGACGGCTGGGGGCCGAGTGGAGTACCTTCTACTGGGTTCTACTGGTTCCAGACGGCTGGGGGCCGAGTAGAGTACCTTCTGCTGGGTTCCACTGGTTCCAGACGGCTGGGGGCCGAGTGGAGTACCTTCTACAGGGTTCCACTGGTTCCAGACGGCTGGGGGCCGAGTGGAGTTCCTTCTCCTGGGTTGTACTGGTTCCAGACGGCTTAGGCAGCTGATTCCCTTTTATTTAAAGTGACAAACCACCTCAGCACTGTCTCTCTCTCTCTCTCTCTCTCTCTGTGTCCTGGTGTATTACGATGTATTAATACAGTATATAGATATATATATATCCCTCTGTCTCTCTGTCTCCCTCCAGCTCTCTGTCTCCCTCCAGCTCTCTCTCTCCCTCCAGCTCTCTCTCTCTCTCTGGTTCTCTCTCTCTCTCTGGTTCTCTCTCTCTCTCTTTCTCTCTCTTTCTCTCTGGTTCTCTCTCTCTCTCTGTGTCCTGGTGTATTATGATGTATTAATACAGTATATATCCCTCTCTCTGTCTCCCTCCAGCTCTCTCTGTCTCCCTCCAGCTCTCTCTGTCTCCCTCCAGCTCTCTCTCTCCCTCCAGCTCTCTCTCTCCCTCCAGCTCTCTCTCTCTCTCTCTGGTTCTCTCTCTGGTTCTCTCTCTCTCTCTCTCTCTGGTTCTCTCTCTCTCTCTGGTTCTCTCTCTCTCTCTCTCCTGGTGTATTGTGGTGTATTAATACATTTACATTTAAGTCATTTAGCAGACGCTCTTATCCAGAGCGACTTACAAATTGGTGCATTATCCTTCCCTCCTCTCTCTCTCTGTCAGGGCTCTTTGTATCGCTATCTGGGCCTGCAGACAGGAGACTGGATGAGTAGCTGTCGTCTGGCCCATTCCATCACCAGAGGCCTGGCCTACCTGCATACTGAGCTGCTTAAAGGAGGTAAGACATACACCTGACCTCCACCCTGTCCACCTGACCTCCGCCCTGTCCACCTGACCCCTACGCCCTGTCCACCTGACCCCTACGCCCTGTCCACCTGACCCCTACGCCCTGTCCACCTGACCCCTACGCCCTGTCCACCTGACCCCTACGCCCTGTCCACCTGACCCCTACGCCCTGTCCACCTGACCCCTACGCCCTGTCCACCTGACCTCCACGCCCTGTCCACCTGACCTCCACGCCCTGTCCACCTGACCTCCGCCCTGTCCACCTGACCTCCGCCCTGTCCACCTGACCCCTACGCCCTGTCCACCTGACCTCCACCCTGTCCACCTGACCCCTACGCCCTGTCCACCTGACCCCTACGCCCTGTCCACCTGACCCCTACACCCTGTCCACCTGACCCCTACGCCCTGTCCACCTGACCCCTACGCCCTGTCCACCTGACCTCCACGCCCTGTCCACCTGACCTCCGCCCTGTCCACCTGACCTCCGCCCTGTCCACCTGACCTCCACGCCCTGTCCACCTGACCTCCACGCCCTGTCCACCTGACCTCCACGCCCTGTCCACCTGACCTCCACGCCCTGTCCACCTGACCCCTACGCCCTGTCCACCTGACCTCCACGCACTGTCCACCTGACCTCCGCACTGTCCACCTGACCTCCATGCCCTGTCCACCTGACCTCCACGCCCTGTCCACCTGACCTCCACCCTGTCCACCTGACCTCTGTAGTTCAATGTGGAGTAGTAATGTAGCCATCCTCTGGCTGGGTTTCAATGTGGAGTAGTAATGTAGCCATCCTCTGTGGTTCAATGTGGAGTAGTAATGTAGCCATCCTCTGGCTGGGTTTCAATGTGGAGTAGTAATGTAGCCATCCTCTGTGGTTCAATGTGGAGTAGTAATGTAGCCATCCTCTAGCTGTGGTTCAATGTGGAGTAGTAATGTAGCCATACTCTGGCTGGGTTTCAATGTGGAGTAGTAATGTAGCCATCCTCTGTGTTTCAATGTGGAGTAGTAATGTAGCCATCCTCTGGCTGGGTTTCAATGTAGAGTAGTAATGTAGCCATCCTCTGTGGTTCAATGTAGAGTAGTAATGTAGCCATCCTCTGTGGTTCAATGTGGGGTAGTAATGTAGCCATCCTCTGTGGTTCAATGTAGAGTAGTAATGTAGCCATCCTCTGTGGTTCAATGTGGGGTAGTAATGTAGCCATCCTCTGTGGTTCAATGTAGAGTAGTACTGTAGCCATCCTCTGTGGTTCAATGTAGAGTAGTAATGTAGCCATCCTCTGTGGTTCAATGTGGAGTAGTAATGTAGCCATCCTCTGTGGTTCAATGTAGAGTAGTAATGTAGCCATCCTCTGTGGTTCAATGTGGAGTAGTAATGTAGCCATCCTCTGTGTTTCAATGTAGAGTAGTAATGTAGCCATCCTCTGTGGTTCAATGTGGGGTAGTAATGTAGCCATCCTCTGTGGTTCAATGTGGGGTAGTAATGTAGCCATCCTCTGTGGTTCAATGTGGAGTAGTAATGTAGCCATCCTCTGTGGTTCAATGTAGAGTAGTAATGTAGCCATCCTCTGTGGTTCAATGTGGGGTAGTAATGTAGCCATCCTCTGTGGTTCAATGTGGAGTAGTAATGTAGCCATCCTCTGTGGTTCAATGTAGAGTAGTAATGTAGCCATCCTCTGTGTTTCAATGTAGAGTAGTAATGTAGCCATCCTCTGTCTGTGGTTCAATGTAGAGTAGTAATGTAGCCATCCTCTGGCTGTGGTTCAATGTAGAGTAGTAATGTAGCCATCCTCTGGCTGGGTTTCAATGTGGAGTAGTAATGTAGCCATCCTCTAGCTGTGGTTCAGTGTGGAGTAGTAATGTAGCCATCCTCTAGCTGTGGTTCAGTGTGGAGTAGTAATGTAGCCATCCTCTGGCTGGGTTTCAATGTGGAGTAGTAATGTAGCCATCCTCTGTGGTTTAATGTGGAGTAGTACTGTAGCCATCCTCTGTGGTTCAATGTAGAGTAGTAATGTAGCCATCCTCTGGCTGTGGTTCAATGTGGAGTAGTAATGTAGCCATCCTCTGTGGTTCAATGTGGAGTAGTACTGTAGCCATCCTCTGTGGTTCAATGTGGAGTAGTAATGTAGCCATCCTCTGTGGTTCAATGTGGAGTAGTACTGTAGCCATCCTCTGTGGTTCAATGTGGAGTAGTACTGTAGCCATCCTCTGTGGTTCAATGTGGAGTAGTAATGTAGCCATCCTCTGGCTGGGTTTCAATGTGGAGTAGTAATGTAGCCATCCTCTGTGGTTCAATGTAGAGTAGTAATGTAGCCATCCTCTGGCTGGGTTTCAATGTGGAGTAGTAATGTAGCCATCCTCTGTCTGTGGTTCAATGTAGAGTAGTAATGTAGCCATCCTCTGGCTGGGTTTCAATGTGGAGTAGTAATGTAGCCATCCTCTGTCTGTGGTTCAATGTAGAGTAGTAATGTAGCCATCCTCTGGCTGGGTTTCAATGTGGAGTAGTAATGTAGCCATCCTCTGTCTGTGGTTCAATCACCAGACTGCTGCTCTATTCTACAATACTATCACCAGAGTACTGCTCTGTTCTACAGGCCTCTCACTGCCCTCTAGTGGATACTGTGATACTGCACCAAGTCAATAGATCTCTGCCTGTGCCCTGGTTGTAAGGATCAGTTCTCCTCATCTATTATGAACCACCCCGGTCCTAGTTCTAAATATTATCTTGTTACTCCTTTCTCCCTCCTCCTCCTCTCTTCTCCCTCCTCCGCCTCTCTTCTCCCTCCTCCTCCTCTCTTCTCCCTCCTCCTCTTCTCCTCTCCCTCCTCCTCTCCTCTCCCTCCTCCTCTCTTCTCCCTCCTCCTCTTCTCTTCTCCCTCCTCCTCTCTTCTCCCTCCTCCTCTTCTCCTCTCCCTCCTCCTCTCTTCTCCCTCCTCCTCCTCCTCTTCTCCCTCATCCTCCTCCTCTTCCTCTCTTCTCCCTCCTCCGCCTCTCTTCTCCCTCCTCCTCCTCTCTTCTCCCTCTCCCTCCTCCTCTCTTCTCCCTCTCCCTCCTCCTCTCTTCTCCCTCCTCCTCCTCCTCTTCCTCTCTTCTCCCTCATCCTCCTCTCTTCTCCCTCATCTTCCCCTCTTCTCCCTCATCCTCTCCCTCCTCCCCCTCCTCTCTGCTTCACCCCTCCTCTCCTTCTCTCTTCTCCCTCCTCCTCTCCTTCTCTCTCCCTCCCCCTCCTCTCTTCTCCCTCCCCCTCCTCTCTTCTCTCTCCCCTCCTCTGTTCTCCCTCCTCTCTTCCTCCCCCCTCTATCCCTCATCATCCTCTCTTTTCTCCTCTTTCCCCCTCCTTCTCTCTCCATACCTCCTCTTTTCCCCCCTCCTCTTCCACCTCGTCCTCCTCCAGACTTCTACAAGCCAGCTGTGTCTCACAGAGATCTGAACAGTCGGAACATTCTGGTGAAGAACGACGGAACGTGTGTCATCATCGACTTTGGCCTCTCCATGAAGTTGACGGGGAACCGGCCGGTACGACAGGGAGAGGAGGAGAACGCTGCCATCAGTGAGGTGAGACCATAGAACACTTTGAAACCCATGTCATCAGTGAGGAGAGACCATAGAACCCTTTGGAACCCATGTCATCAGTGAGGTGAGAGCATAGAACCCTTTGGAACCCATGTCATCAGTGAGGTGAGACCATAGCACCCTTTGAAGCCAATTTAATCAGTGAGGTGAGAGCATAGAACCCTTTGAAACCCATGTCATCAGTGAGGTGAGACCATAGAACCCTTTGGAACACATGTCATCGGTGGGGGGAGATCATAGAACCCTTTGGAACCCATGTCATCAGTGAGGGGAGACCATAGAACCCTTTGGAACCCATGTCATCAGTGAGGTGAGACCATAGAACCCTTTGGAACCCATGTCATCAGGGAGGGGAGACCATAGAACCCTTTGAAACCCATGTCATCAGTGAGGTGAGACCATAGAACCCTTTAGAACCCATGTCATCAGTGAGGTGAGACCATAGAACCCATGTCATCAGTGAGGAGAGACCATAGAACCCTTTGGAACCCATGTCATCAGTGAGGAGAGACCATAGAACCCATGTCATCAGTGAGGTGAGACCATAGCACCCTTTGAAGCCAATTTAATCAGTGAGGTGAGAGCATAGAACCCTTTGAAACCCATGTCATCAGTGAGGTGAGACCATAGAACCCTTTGGAACCCAGGTCATCAGTGAGGGGAGACCATAGAACCCTTTGAAGCCAATTGAATCAGTGAGGTGAGACCATTTGAAACCAATTTAATCAGTGAGGGGAGACCATAGAACCTTTTGGAACCCATGTCATCAGTGAGGTGAGACCATAGCACCCTTTGAAGCCAATTTAATCAGTGAGGTGAGAGCATAGAACCCTTTGAAACCCATGTCATCAGTGAGGTGAGACCATAGAACCCTTTGGAACCCATGTCATCAGTGAGGTGAGACCATAGCACCATTTGAAGCCAATTGAATCAGTGAGGGGAGACCATAGAACCCTTTGAAACCAATTGAATCAGTGAGGTGAGACCATAGCACCCTTTGAAACCAATTGAATCAGTGAGGTGAGACCATAGAACCCTTTGGAACCCATGTCATCAGTGAGGGAGACCATAGAACCCTTTGAAACTCATGTCATCAGTGAGGTGAGACCATAGAACCCTTTGAAACCCATGTCATCAGTGAGGGGAGACCATAGAACCCGTTGAAATCCATGTCATCAGTGAGGAGAGACCATAGAACCCTTTGGAACCCATGTCATCAGTGAGGTGAGACCATAGAACCCATGTCATCAGTGAGGAGAGACCATAGAACCCTTTGAAACCCATGTCATCAGTGAGGTGAGACCATAGCACCCTTTGAAGCCAATTTAATCAGTGAGGTGAGACCATAGAACCCTTTGAAACCCATGTCATCAGTGAGGGGAGACCATAGAACCCTTTGGAACCCATGTCATCAGTGAGGGGAGACCATAGAACCCGTTGAAATCCATGTCATCAGTGAGGAGAGACCATAGAACCCTTTGAAACCCATGTCATCAGTGAGGTGAGACCATAGAACCCTTTGAAACCCACGTCTGTCTCTCCCTGGTGGGATCTAACTTCTACATGGCTTGGGACATTCTGGATTGGGTGGTTAGGGTTTATGTATTTAAACCCTGGTTCTGTCTCTCTTCAGGTGGGTACAGTCCGCTACATGGCCCCAGAGGTTCTGGAGGGGGCTGTGAACCTGAGGGACTGCGAGTCGGCTCTGAAGCAGGTGGACATGTACGCCCTGGGCCTCGTCTACTGGGAGACCTTCATGAGGTGTACTGACCTCTTCCCAGGTAATAACCCTGACCTCTAACCCTGGGCCTGGTCTACTGGGAGACATTCATGAGGTGTACTGACCTCTAACCCTGGGCCCCGTCTACTGGGAGACCTTCATGAGGTGTACTGACCTCTTCCCAGGTAATAACCCTGACCTCTAACCCTGGGCCTGGTCTACTGGGAGACCTTCATGAGGTGTACTGACCTCTAACCCTGGGCCTGGTCTACTGGGAGACCTTCATGAGGTGTACTGACCTCTAACCCTGGGCCTGGTCTACTGGGAGACCTTCATGAGGTGTACTGACCTCTAACCCTGGGCCTGGTCTACTGGGAGACCTTCATGGGGTGTACTGACCTCTAACCCTGGGCCTGGTCTACTGGGAGACCTTCATGAGGTGTACTGACCTCTAACCCTGGGCCTGGTCTACTAGGAGACCTTCATGGGGTGTACTGACCTCTAACCCTGGGCCTGGTCTACTGGGAGACCTTCATGAGGTGTACTGACCTCTTCCCAGGTAATAACCCTGACCTCTAACCCTGGGCCTGGTCTACTGGGAGACCTTCATGAGGTGTACTGACCTCTAACCCTGGGCCCCGTCTACTGGGAGACCTTCATGAGGTGTACTGACCTCTTCCCAGGTAATAACCCTGACCTCTAACCCTGGGCCTGGTCTACTGGGAGACCTTCATGAGGTGTACTGACCTCTAACCCTGGGCCTGGTCTACTGGGAGACCTTCATGAGGTGTACTGACCTCTAACCCTGGGCCTGGTCTACTGGGAGACCTTCATGAGGTGTACTGACCTCTAACCCTGGGCCTGGTCTACTGGGAGACCTTCATGGGGTGTACTGACCTCTAACCCTGGGCCTGGTCTACTGGGAGACCTTCATGAGGTGTACTGACCTCTAACCCTGGGCCTGGTCTACTAGGAGACCTTCATGGGGTGTACTGACCTCTAACCCTGGGCCTGGTCTACTGGTCCTTCTGTAGCTCAGTTGGTAGAGCATGGCGCTTGTAACGCCAGGATAGTGGGTTCGATTCCCGGGACCACCCATACGTAGAATGTATGCACACATGACTGTAAGTCGCTTTGGATAAAAGCGTCTGCTAAATGGCATATATTATTATATTTATATTATTATATTACTGGGAGACCTTCATGAGGTGTACTGACCTCTAACCCTGGGCCCCGTCTACTGGGAGACCTTCATGAGATGTACTGACCTCTAACCCTGGGCCTGGTCTACTGGGAGACCTTCATGAGGTGTACTGACCTCTTCCCAGGTAATAACCCTGACCTCTAACCCTGGGCCTGGTCTACTGGGAGACCTTCATGAGGTGTACTGACCTCTAACCCTGGGCCCCGTCTACTGGGAGACCTTCATGAGGTGTACTGACCTCTTCCCAGGTAATAACCCTGACCTCTAACCCTGGGCCTGGTCTACTGGGAGACCTTCATGAGATGTACTGACCTCTAACCCTGGGCCTCGTCTACTGGGAGACCTTCATGAGGTGTACTGACCTCTTCCCAGGTAATAACCCTGACCTCTAACCCTGGGCCTGGTCTACTGGGAGACCTTCATGAGGTGTACTGACCTCTAACCCTGGGCCCCGTCTACTGGGAGACCTTCATGAGGTGTACTGACCTCTTCCCAGGTAATAACCCTGACCTCTAACCCTGGGCCTGGTCTACTGGGAGACCTTCATGAGGTGTACTGACCTCTAACCCTGGGCCTGGTCTACTGGGAGACCTTCATGGGGTGTACTGACCTCTAACCCTGGGCCTGGTCTACTGGGAGACCTTCATGAGGTGTACTGACCTCTAACCCTGGGCCTGGTCTACTAGGAGACCTTCATGGGGTGTACTGACCTCTAACCCTGGGCCTGGTCTACTGGGAGACCTTCATGAGGTGTACTGACCTCTAACCCTGGGCCCCGTCTACTGGGAGACCTTCATGAGATGAACTGACCTCTAACCCTGGGCCTGGTCTACTGGGAGACCTTCATGAGGTGTACTGACCTCTAACCCTGGGCCCTGTCTACTGGGAGACCTTCATGAGGTGTACTGACCTCTAACCCTGGGCCTGGTCTACTGGGAGACCTTCATGGGGTGTACTGACCTCTAACCCTGGGCCTGGTCTACTGGGAGACCTTCATGAGGTGTACTGACCTCTAACCCTGGGCCTGGTCTACTAGGAGACCTTCATGGGGTGTACTGACCTCTAACCCTGGGCCTGGTCTACTGGGAGACCTTCATGAGGTGTACTGACCTCTTCCCAGGTAATAACCCTGACCTCTAACCCTGGGCCTGGTCTACTGGGAGACCTTCATGAGGTGTACTGACCTCTAACCCTGGGCCCCGTCTACTGGGAGACCTTCATGAGGTGTACTGACCTCTTCCCAGGTAATAACCCTGACCTCTAACCCTGGGCCTGGTCTACTGGGAGACCTTCATGAGGTGTACTGACCTCTAACCCTGGGCCTGGTCTACTGGGAGACCTTCATGAGGTGTACTGACCTCTAACCCTGGGCCTGGTCTACTGGGAGACCTTCATGAGGTGTACTGACCTCTAACCCTGGGCCTGGTCTACTGGGAGACCTTCATGGGGTGTACTGACCTCTAACCCTGGGCCTGGTCTACTGGGAGACCTTCATGAGGTGTACTGACCTCTAACCCTGGGCCTGGTCTACTAGGAGACCTTCATGGGGTGTACTGACCTCTAACCCTGGGCCTGGTCTACTGGGAGACCTTCATGAGGTGTACTGACCTCTAACCCTGGGCCCCGTCTACTGGGAGACCTTCATGAGATGTACTGACCTCTAACCCTGGGCCTGGTCTACTGGGAGACCTTCATGAGGTGTACTGACCTCTTCCCAGGTAATAACCCTGACCTCTAACCCTGGGCCTGGTCTACTGGGAGACCTTCATGAGGTGTACTGACCTCTAACCCTGGGCCCCGTCTACTGGGAGACCTTCATGAGGTGTACTGACCTCTTCCCAGGTAATAACCCTGACCTCTAACCCTGGGCCTGGTCTACTGGGAGACCTTCATGAGATGTACTGACCTCTAACCCTGGGCCTCGTCTACTGGGAGACCTTCATGAGGTGTACTGACCTCTTCCCAGGTAATAACCCTGACCTCTAACCCTGGGCCTGGTCTACTGGGAGACCTTCATGAGGTGTACTGACCTCTAACCCTGGGCCCCGTCTACTGGGAGACCTTCATGAGGTGTACTGACCTCTTCCCAGGTAATAACCCTGACCTCTAACCCTGGGCCTGGTCTACTGGGAGACCTTCATGAGGTGTACTGACCTCTAACCCTGGGCCTGGTCTACTGGGAGACCTTCATGGGGTGTACTGACCTCTAACCCTGGGCCTGGTCTACTGGGAGACCTTCATGAGGTGTACTGACCTCTAACCCTGGGCCTGGTCTACTAGGAGACCTTCATGGGGTGTACTGACCTCTAACCCTGGGCCTGGTCTACTGGGAGACCTTCATGAGGTGTACTGACCTCTAACCCTGGGCCCTGTCTACTGGGAGACCTTCATGAGATGAACTGACCTCTAACCCTGGGCCTGGTCTACTGGGAGACCTTCATGAGGTGTACTGACCTCTAACCCTGGGCCCTGTCTACTGGGAGACCTTCATGAGGTGTACTGACCTCTAACCCTGGGCCTGGTCTACTGGGAGACCTTCATGAGGTGTACTGACCTCTTCCCAGGTAATAACCCTGACCTCTAACCCTGGGCCTGGTCTACTGGGAGACCTTCATGAGGTGTACTGACCTCTAACCCTGGGCCCCGTCTACTGGGAGACCTTCATGAGGTGTACTGACCTCTTCCCAGGTAATAACCCTGACCTCTAACCCTGGGCCTGGTCTACTGGGAGACCTTCATGAGGTGTACTGACCTCTAACCCTGGGCCTGGTCTACTGGGAGACCTTCATGAGGTGTACTGACCTCTAACCCTGGGCCTGGTCTACTGGGAGACCTTCATGAGGTGTACTGACCTCTAACCCTGGGCCTGGTCTACTGGGAGACCTTCATGGGGTGTACTGACCTCTAACCCTGGGCCTGGTCTACTGGGAGACCTTCATGAGGTGTACTGACCTCTAACCCTGGGCCTGGTCTACTAGGAGACCTTCATGGGGTGTACTGACCTCTAACCCTGGGCCTGGTCTACTGGGAGACCTTCATGAGGTGTACTGACCTCTAACCCTGGGCCCCGTCTACTGGGAGACCTTCATGAGATGTACTGACCTCTAACCCTGGGCCTGGTCTACTGGGAGACCTTCATGAGGTGTACTGACCTCTTCCCAGGTAATAACCCTGACCTCTAACCCTGGGCCTGGTCTACTGGGAGACCTTCATGAGGTGTACTGACCTCTAACCCTGGGCCCCGTCTACTGGGAGACCTTCATGAGGTGTACTGACCTCTTCCCAGGTAATAACCCTGACCTCTAACCCTGGGCCTGGTCTACTGGGAGACCTTCATGAGATGTACTGACCTCTAACCCTGGGCCTCGTCTACTGGGAGACCTTCATGAGGTGTACTGACCTCTTCCCAGGTAATAACCCTGACCTCTAACCCTGGGCCTGGTCTACTGGGAGACCTTCATGAGGTGTACTGACCTCTAACCCTGGGCCCCGTCTACTGGGAGACCTTCATGAGGTGTACTGACCTCTTCCCAGGTAATAACCCTGACCTCTAACCCTGGGCCTGGTCTACTGGGAGACCTTCATGAGGTGTACTGACCTCTAACCCTGGGCCTGGTCTACTGGGAGACCTTCATGGGGTGTACTGACCTCTAACCCTGGGCCTGGTCTACTGGGAGACCTTCATGAGGTGTACTGACCTCTAACCCTGGGCCTGGTCTACTAGGAGACCTTCATGGGGTGTACTGACCTCTAACCCTGGGCCTGGTCTACTGGGAGACCTTCATGAGGTGTACTGACCTCTAACCCTGGGCCCCGTCTACTGGGAGACCTTCATGAGATGAACTGACCTCTAACCCTGGGCCTGGTCTACTGGGAGACCTTCATGAGGTGTACTGACCTCTAACCCTGGGCCCTGTCTACTGGGAGACCTTCATGAGGTGTACTGACCTCTAACCCTGGGCCTTGTCTACTGGGAGACCTTCATGAGGTGTACTGACCTCTTCCCAGGTAATAACCCTGACCTCTAACCCTGGGCCCCGTCTACTGGGAGACCTTCATGAGATGTACTGACCTCTAACCCTGGGCCTGGTCTACTGGGAGACCTTCATGAGGTGTACTGAACTCTAACCCTGGGCCTGGTCTACTAGGAGACCTTCATGGGGTGTACTGACCTCTAACCCTGGGCCTGGTCTACTGGGATACCTTCATGAGGTGTACTGACCTCTAACCCTGGGCCTGGTCTACTAGGAGACCTTCATGAGGTGTGTTGACCTCTAAACCTGGGCATGGTCTACTGGGAGACCTTCATGGGGTGTACATGAGGTGTACTTAACTAGGCAAGTCAGTTAAGAACAAATTCTTATTTACAATGACGGCCTACCCCAGCCTAACCCGGACAACGCTGGGCCAATTGTGGACCCCACTATGGGAGTCCAAGTCACGGCCGGATGTGATACAGCCTGGAATCTAACCAGGGTCTGTAGCGACGCCTCTAGCACTGAGATGCAGTGTTTTAGACCGCTGAAACAGGGTCTGTAGTGACGCCTCTAGCAATGAGATGCAGTGTTTTAGACCGCTGAAACAGGGTCTGTAGCGACGCCTCTAGCACTGAGATGCAGTGTTTTAGACCGCTGAAACAGGGTCTGTAGTGACGCCTCTAGCAATGAGATGCAGTGTTTTAGACCGCTGAAACAGGGTCTGTAGCGACGCCTCTAGCACTGAGATGCAGTGTTTTAGACCGCTGAAACAGGGTCTGTAGCGACGCCTCTAGCACTGAGATGCAGTGTTTTAGACCGCTGAAACAGGGTCTGTAGCGACGCCTCTAGCACTGAGATGCAGTGTTTTAGACCGCTGAAACAGGGTCTGTAGTGACGCCTCTAGTAATGAGATGCAGTGCCTTAGACCGCTGCGCCACTCGGGAGCCCAGAGAAACTTACTCCTGACCACAATTAGTTGTCAAATCACAGTATTGAATTTCCACCTTAATGTTCTGGTTCCTCCTTTCTCTCCAGGAGAATCAGTCCCAGACCTCCAGGTGGCGTTCCAGGCCGAGGCGGGGAACCACCCTTCCTTTGAGGACATGCAGGTCCTGGTGTCCAGAGAGAAACAGAGACCCAAGTTCCCCGAGGCCTGGAAGGAAAACAGCCTGGTGAGACCTGTGGTATGGTGTGTTGTATGGTGTTGTATGGTGTGGTGTTGTATGGTGTGGTATGGTGTGTTGTATGGTGTGGTATGGTGTTGTGTGGTGTGTTGTGGTGTGGTCCTTCTGTAGCTCAGTTGGTAGAGCATGGCGCTTGTAACGCCAGGGTAGTGGATTCGATCCCCGGGACCACCCATACGTAGAATGTATGCACACATGACTGTAAGTCGCTTTGGATAAAAGCGTCTGCTAAATGGCATATATTTATATATATATTGGTATGTTATGGTGTGGTATGTTGTGGTATGTTGTGGTATGGTGTGGTATGTTATGGTGTGGTATGGTGTGGTATGGTGTGGTATGTTATGGTGTGGTATGTTGTGGTATGTTGTGGTGTGGTATGTTATGGTGTGGTATGTTATGGTGTGGTATGTTATGGTGTGGTGGTGTGGTGGTATGTTGTGGTGGTGTGGTATGTTATGGTGTGGTATGTTGTGGTATGTTGTGGTGTGGTATGTTATAGTGTGGTATGTTATAGTGTGGTGTGGTATGTTATGGTGTGGTATGTTGTGGTATGTTATAGTGTGGTATGGTGTGGTATGTTATGGTGTGTTGTGGTATGGTGTGGTGTGGTATGTTATGGTGTGGTATGTTATGGTGTGGTATGTTATGGTGTGGTATGTTATGGTGTGATGTGGTGTGGTATGTTATAGAGTGGTATGGTGTGGTATGTTATGGTGTGGTGTGGTATGTTATAATGTGGTATGGTGTGGTGTGGTGTGGTATGTTATAGTGTGGTGTGGTATGTTATAGTGTGGTGTGGTGTGGTATGTTATAGTGTGGTGTGGTATGTTATAGTGTGGTATGGTGTGGTATGTTATAGTGTGGTGTGGTATGTTATAGTGTGGTATGGTGTGGTATGGTGTGGTGTGGTATGTTATAGTGTGGTATGTTATAGTGTGGTGTGTTATGTTATGGTATGGTATAGTGTGGTGTGGTGTGTTGGTGTGGTGTGGTATGGTGTGGTATGTTATAGTGTGGTATAGTGTGGTATAGTGTGATATGGTGTGGTATGGTGTGGTATGGTGTGCTATGTTATAGTGTGGTATGGTGTGGTATGTTATGGTGTGGTATGTTATGGTGTGGTGTGGTATGTTATAGTGTTGTATGGGGTGGTATGGTATGTTATGGTGTGGTATGTTATAGTGTGGTATGGTATGTTGTGGTATGGTATGTTGTGGTGTGGTATGTTATGGTGTGGTATGTTATGGTGTGGTATGTTATGGTGTGGTATGTTATGGTGTGGTATGGTGTGGTATAGTGGGGTGTGGTATGTTGTGGTGTGGTATGGTGTGGTATGGTGGTGTGGTATGTTATAGTGTGGTGTGGTATGTTATAGTGTGGTGTGGTATGTTGTGGTATGGTGTGGTATGTTATGGTGTGGCATGGTGTGGTATGTTGTGGTGTGGTATGTTATGGTGTGGTGTAGTATGGTGTGGTATGGTATGTTATGGTGTAGTGCGGTATGTTATGGTGTGGTATGGTATGTTATGGTATAGTGTGGTGTGGTATGTTATGGTGTAGTATGGTGTGGTATGTTATGGTGTGGTATGTTATGGTGTGGTATGTTATGGTGTGGTATGGTATGTTATGGTGTAGTATGGTGTGGTATGTTATGGTGTGGTATGGTATGTTGTAGTATGGTGTGGTGTGGTGTGGTATGTTATTGTGTGGTATGTTATGGGGTGGTGTGGTATGTTATGGTGTGGTGGTGTGGTATGTTATGGTGTGGTGGTATGTTATGGTGTGGTGGTATGTTATGGTGTGGTGGTGTGGTGTGGTATGTTATAGTGTGGTGGTGTGGTGTGGTATGTTATAGTGTGGTATGTTATGGTATGGTATGTTATAGTGTGGTGTGTTATGGTGTGGTATGTTATAGTGTGGTATGGTGTGGTGTGCTATGTTATAGTGTGGTGTGGTATGTTATAGTGTGGTGTGGTATGTTATGGTGTGGTATGTTATGGTGTGGTATGTTGTGGTGTGGTATGTTATAGTGTGGTGTGTTATGGTGTGTTATGGTGTGGTATGTTATGGTGTGGTATGTTATAGTGTGGTGTGGTATGTTATAGTGTGGTATGTTATGGTGTGGTATGTTATGGTGTGGTATGGTGTGGTATGTTATGGTGTGGTGTAGTATGTTATGATGTGGTATGTTATAGTGTGGTGTGGTATGTTATAGTGTGGTGTGGTATGTTATGGTGTGGTATGTTATGGTGTGGTATGTTATGGTGTGGTATGGTGTGGTGTGGTATGTTATGGTGTGGTGTAGTATGTTATGATGTGGTATGTTATAGTGTGGTGTGGTGTGGTGTGGTATGTTATAGTGTGGTGTGGTATGTTATGGTGTGGTATGTTATGGTGTGGTATGTTATAGTGTGGTGTGGTATGGTGTGGTATGGTGTGGTATGTTATGGTGTGGTATGTTATAGTGTGGTGTGGTATGTTATGGTGTGGTATGTTATAGTGTGGTGTGGTATGTTATGGTGTGGTATGTTATGGTGTGGTATGTTATGGTGTGGTATGTTATAGTGTGGTGTGGTATGTTATGGTGTGGTGTGGTATGCATTTACATTTAAGTCATTTTGCAGACGCTCTTATCCAGAGCGACTTACAAATTGGTGCATTCACCTTATGACATCCAGTGGAACAGTCACTTAACAATAGTGCATCTAAATCTTAAAGGGGGGGGGAGAGGGAATACTTATCCTATCCTAGGTATTCCTTAAAGAGGTGGGGTTTCAGGTGTCTCCGGAAGGTGGTGATTGACTCCGCTGTCCTGGCGTCGTGAGGGAGTTTGTTCCACCATTGGGGGGCCAATGGTATGGTGTGGTATGTTATGGTGTGGTATGTTATAGTGTGGTGTGGTGTGGTATGTTGTGGTGTGGTATGTTATGGTATGTTATGGTGTAGTATGGTATGTTATGGTGTGGTGTGGTATGTTATGGTGTAGTATGGTATGTTTTGGTGTGGTATGGTGTGGTGTAGTATGGTGTAGTATGGCATGTTATGGTGTGGTATGGTATGTTATGGTGTAGTATGGTGTGGTATGTTATGGTGTGGTATGTTATGGTGTGGTATGGTATGTTATGGTATGGTATGTTATGGTGTGGTATGTTATGGTGTGGTATGGTGTGGTATGTTATGGTGTGGTATGTTATGGTGTGGTATGGTATGTTATGGTGTGGTATGTTATGGTGTGGTATGTTATGGTGTGGTGTGGTGTAGTATGGTGTGGTATGGTGTAGTATGGTGTGGTATGTTATGGTGTGGTGTGGTATGTTATGGTGTGGTATGTTATGGTGTGGTATGTTATGGTGTGGTATGGTATGGTTATCCTCTGTAACCTTCCCTCAGGCGGTGCGGTCCCTGAAGGAGACCATGGAGGACTGTTGGGACCAGGATGCCGAGGCCAGGCTGACCGCTCAGTGTGCAGAGGAGCGCATGGCTGAACTACTGCTGATCTGGGACCAGTCCAAGTCTGTCAGCCCCACACTCAACCCTACTGGTAGCAGCTGTACCACACTGTTCAATGATAGGTACAGACCCTATACACACCCTCTACTGTTCAATGATGGGTACAGACACTATACACACCCTCTACTGTTCAATGATGGGTACAGACACTATACACACCCTCTACTGTTCAATGATGGGTACAGACACTATACACACCCTCTACTGTTCAATGATGGGTACAGACACTATACACACCCTCTACTGTACCACACTGTTCAATGATGGGTACAGACACTATACACACCCTCTACTGTTCAATGATAGGTACAGACACTATACACACCCTCTACTGTTCAATGATGGGTACAGACACTATACACACCCTCCACTGTACCACACTGTTCAATGATAGGTACAGACACTATACACACCCTCTACTGTACCACACTGTTCAATGATAGGTACAGACCCTATACACACCCTCTACTGTTCAATGATAGGTACAGACACTATACACACCCTCTACTGTACAATGATGGGTACAGACACTATACACACCCTCTACTGTTCAATGATAGGTACAGACACTATACACACCCTCTACTGTTCAATGATGGGTACAGACACTATACACACCCTCTACTGTTCAATGATGGGTACAGACACTATACACACCCTCTACTGTTCAATGATAGGTACAGACACTATACACACCCTCTACTGTACAATGATAGGTACAGACACTATACACACCCTCTACTGTACAATGATAGGTACAGACACTATACACACCCTCTACTGTACAATGATAGGTACAGACACTATACACACCCTCTACTGTACCACACTGTTCAATGATAGGTACAGACGCTATACACACCCTCTACTGTACAATGATAGGTACAGACACTATACACACCCTCTACTGTACAATGATAGGTACAGACACTATACACACCCTCTACTGTACCACACTGTTCAATGATAGGTACAGACACTATACACACCCTCTACTGTACCACACTGTTCAATGATAGGTACAGACACTATACACACCCTCTACTGTACCACACTGTTCAATGATAGGTACAGACACTATACACACCCTCTACTGTACCACACTGTTCAATGATAGGTACAGACACTATACACACCCTCTACTGTACCACACTGTTCAATGATAGGTACAGACACTATACACCACACCCTCCACTCAACCCATCTGTACCTCACACACACACACACACCCTTACACTCATACCTACTCATACCAACTGCACTGCACAACGACACACACACACACCTTGTAGTCCTCCTTGGTGATAAGTACCTGTTGTGTTGTTAACGTGACTGTGACCCCAACAGAAACCGCATGGGGCCACAGTCCGGCCCTGACCCTGCCTCGTCCTACATCGAGGAGCAGGACGGCACGGGCAAGAGCACACACAGCGACACCCCCTCCGCTTTGATTGGCCGGACGAGAGATGGAGGTGTGGCTGGAGAGAGGAACAGGAACTCTATAAACTACGAGCGGCAGCAGGCGGCTCACGCCCGTCTCCCGGCAACCCCTCCGCTGGAACCTCCTCTTCCCTCACCACCATGACCTTCATCTCAGAGTCCAGCCAGGGTCATGACCCCAACCCTAACCTCCACCTGACCCTGACCCAGGAGGATCTGGAGACCACCAAGCTGGACCCCAGGGAGGTGGATAAGAACCTGAAGGAGAGTTCTGATGAGAACCTGATGGAACACAGCCAGAAACAGTTCTGTTCTCCGGACTTGCTGAGCCCCGCCTCCTCCTCCCTGCTCTTCCCCTTCATCAAGATGGCTGCCGAGGCGTCTCCCCCCGCCGTGTTCCCTCTCCCCAAGCAGCAAAACCTCCCCAAACGACCCTCCAGCCTGCTGCTCCGCACCAAGCCGCCTAAGAAAGACTCATCCTCTCTGAGGTTTAAATTCGGTCGCCGTGGCAAGTCCAATCTACGACAGGTAGAGGGCGGAGCTAAGACCAACGGCGTGTCCAACGTCACCGCCGTCTCCGAGCCCCACCGGGTCAGCGCCACCAACAACCTGCTGGTCCTACGGGACCTCTCTGTGAACGGGCATGGGGCCGGGTCCTCGCCAGCAGGGGGCGCCAGCAGCACGGTGGGGCTCACTCTAACTCAGAGCACGAACCCCCAGAGCTCTGAGGACGGCCAGCTGGGGCTGATCACTGCCAGCCCAGACGAACACCAACCCCTGCTGAGCAGAGAGACAGGACAACCAGATGTCCACTCCTCTAACGCACGGCCCAACAACAACAACAACAACAGCAACGGACTGGTACTGGGGGAGGGAGAGGGGGAGAGTGATGGGGGAGGAGAGGAAGAGGGAGCAGGAGGAAGTACCAGTGGAGAGACCCCCTGCTCCCTGGGGGAGAGTTCTGTGTCTGGTTCCTTGTCTGGACCTGACCCCAACCCTGTCCCCATGAGAGGTGAAGCCCTACTCAGGCAGCCTAAAGGAGGCCGGCGGCCGGAGAGACCCAACTCCCTGGACCTGTCCTTCACCACCAGAGACCTGGTCTCACTGGGTGAGCAGAGCACCCTCACAGCCTGACCCTACCCCTCACAGCCTGACCCTACCCCTCACAGCCTGACCCTACCCCTCACAGCCTGACCCTACCCCTCACAGCCTGACCCTAACCCTCACAGCCTGACCCTACCCCTCACAGCCTGACCCTACCCCTCACAGCCTGACCCTACCCCTCACAGCCTGACCCTACCCCTCACAGCCTGACCCTAACCCTCACAGCCTGACCCTAACCCTCACAGCCTGACCCTAACCCTCACACCCTTACCCCCTGACCTTAACCCTGTGTTTGTGTTCCAGGGGAGGCCTTGGTCCAGAACCAGGGAACAGGGGAGAAGATTAAGAAGCGTGTGAAGACACCGTACTCCCTGAAGCGCTGGCGACCCGCCACCTGGGTCATCACCACAGATACCAGGGGGTCAGAGGTTAACAACAACAGGGGAGAAGGTCAGGCCCGGCCCAAGTCCAGCTCCGCTGTCTATCTGACCTCTGAACCCAGCGACACCCGCCTCTGAACTCTGACCTTCAGAGGGACAACACAGACAGTAGTGTTGTTGTAACAGCAGTTGGTTGTGTCCCGTCTCTGAACTCTGACCTTCAGAGGGACAACACAGACAGTAGTGTTGTTGTAACAGCAGTTGGTTGTGTCCCGTCTTTTTGATGACATTGCTTTCAGTTGAATCCAGCTATGCAGCAATCTCTTCCTTGTGGTTTAATTTGTCTATGTGTATAATGGGGTCTTCTCCAGTTGAAATCTCAGCCTGTGACCATGAGGCAGGCTGCTCTGGAGCCTTTAAACAGTCATAGTATTTGCTCTGTCTTTCAGCACCATAAGGACTCCAGACATGACTGACTCTATGGTCTTAAACACACAATTGTCCACTTTCACTTTTTTCATGCTCTGTTCATTTTTGGTTTTGTATCATGATTTAAATTGTGCAATAGGATACAGCTTTTAGGTGCTTTCATTATGTTTTTAACACTTTTAATATAATCTCTGTGTTGCACTTATAAATGGACACCAACTCAATATTTTATTCAGTCTGTAAACCCTCTCCTTAAATCAAACAACTGAAGTACTACCCACAGTTGTAATGTCAGTGGGCTTTCTCTGTTTACTGGGACTCTGGGACTACAATCACCTGACAGGACTGGGGGGGACTACAATCACCAGACAGGACTGGGGGGGACTACAATCACCAGACAGGACTGGGACTACAATCACCTGACAGGACTGGGACTACAATCACCAGACAGGACTGGGACTACAATCACCTGACAGGACTGGGACTACAATCACCAGACAGGACTGGGGGGGACTACAATCACCAGACAGGACTGGGACTACAATCACCTGACAGGACTGGGACTACAATCACCTGACAGGACTGGGGGGGACTACAATCACCAGACAGGACTGGGACTACAATCACCAGACAGGACTGGGGGGGACTACAATCACCAGACAGGACTGGGGGGACTACAATCACCAGACAGGACTGGGGGGGACTACAATCACCTGACAGGACTGGGACTACAATCACCAGACAGGACTGGGGGGAACTACAATCACCTGACAGGACTGGGACTACAATCACCAGACAGGACTGGGACTACAATCACCTGACAGGACTGGGACTACAATCACCTGACAGGACTGGGACTACAATCACCAGACAGGACTGGGACTACAATCACCAGACAGGACTGGGGGGAACTACAATCACCTGACAGGACTGGGACTACAATCACCAGACAGGACTGGGACTACAATCACCTGACAGGACTGGGACTACAATCACCAGACAGGACTGGGACTACAATCACCTGACAGGACTGGGACTACAATCACCTGACAGGACTGGGACTACAATCACCTGACAGGACTGGGACTACAATCACCTGACAGGACTGGGGGATACTACAATCACCAGACAGGACTGGGGGGGACTACAATCACCAGACAGGACTGGGGGATACTACAATCACCAGACAGGACTGGGGGGGACTACAATCACCAGACAGGACTGGGACTACAATCACCTGACAGGACTGGGGCGGACTACAATCACCAGACAGGACTGGGGGGGACTACAATCACCAGACAGGACTGGGGGGATACTACAATACCCAGACAGGACTGGGGGGGACTACAATCACCAGACAGGACTGGGACTACAATCACCAGACAGGACTGGGGGATACTACAATCACCTGACAGGACTGGGGGGATACTACAATCCCCAGACAGGACTGGGGGGGACTACAATCACCAGACAGGACTGGGACTACAATCACCAGACAGGACTGGGGGATACTACAATCACCAGACAGGACTGGGACTACAATCACCAGACAGGACTGGGGGATACTACAATCACCAGACAGGACTGGGACGGAATACAATCACCTGACAGGACTGGGGGGACTACAATCCCCAGAGAACACTGGGATTCTGGGACTACAATCACCTGACAGGACTGGGACTACAATCACCTGACAAGACTGGGGGGGACTACAATCACCTGACAAGACTGGGGGGACTACAATCACCTGACAGGACTGGGGGGGACTACAATCACCTGACAGGACTGGGGGGACTACAATCACCAGACAGGACTGGGACTACAATCACCTGACAGGACTGGGGGGATACTACAATCACCTGACAGGACTGGGGGGACTACAATCACCTGACAGGACTGGGGGGGACTACAATCACCTGACAGGACTGGGGGGACTACAATCACCAGACAGGACTGGGACTACAATCCCCAGACAGGACTGGGACTACAATCACCAGACAGGACTGGGACTACAATCCCCAGACAGGACTGGGGGATACTACAATCCCCAGACAGGACTGGGGGGACTACAATCACCAGACAGGACTGGGACTACAATCACCTGACAGGACTGGGGGGATACTACAATCCCCAGACAGGACTGGGGGGGACTACAATCACCAGACAGGACTGGGGGATACTACAATCACCAGACAGGACTGGGACTACAATCACCTGACAGGACTGGGGGGATACTACAATCCCCAGACAGGACTGGGGGGGACTACAATCACCAGACAGGACTGGGACTACAATCACTAGACAGGACTGGGGGATACTACAATCACCAGACAGGACTGGGACTACAATCACCTGACAGGACTGGGGGGATACTACAATCACCAGACAGGACTGGGACTACAATCACCTGACAGGACTGGGGGGATACTACAATCCCCAGACAGGACTGGGGGGGACTACAATCACCAGACAGGACTGGGACTACAATCACTAGACAGGACTGGGGGATACTACAATCACCAGACAGGACTGGGACTACAAACACCTGACAGGACTGGGGGGATACTACAATCCCCAGACAGGACTGGGGGGACTACAATCACCAGACAGGACTGGGGGGGACTACAATCCCCAGACAGGACTGGGACTACAATCACCAGAAAACACTGGGATTCTGGGACTACAATCACCTGACAGGACTGGGGGAAACTACAATCACCAGAAAACACTGGGATTCTGGGACTTACAATCACCAGAGAACACTGGGATTCTGGGACTACAATCACCAGAGAACACTGGGATTCTGGGACTACAATCACCAGAGAACACTGGGATTCTGGGACTACAATCACCAGAGAACACTGGGATTCTGGGACTACAATCACCAGAGAACACTGGGATTCTGGGACTACAATCACCCGAGAACACTGGGATTCTGGGACTACAATCAAGAGAAGCAGGATGCATCTGTTCAGAAATGGACGAACAGCAACAACCTCTCATTCAACAGAGAAACTCTGATTCCCACAATTCTGTCTGCTGGGAATCCAACTCTTTTTAAAGCAAACCTTCTGAATCATGCTGGAACTGTTTTCCCTGTCTTGTGAATCTGTACCATGTGGACTATGGATGTGTTGGCGTGTGTTTGCAACGTGTGTGGGGCTGGGCTGCGTGTTGATGCTACATGCCAGCAGACGCAGGGTGCAGTGGATCTAGGCCGTGCAGGACCTGAAGTCTGAGTCAGGGACTGTCTGTTTTAGTGCTGCTTCAGAGAGGATCAAATTAGCTTTCTGTTTTGGTATCTTGCATTTGTATGAGAAATATATGTTTGTGTATTGCAACAACAAAAAACGGACCTATGGCTCCGTAAGGGTTAACTCTGACCTGCCATGTTAATATGATGAACACTACAGGTTTGTAAGGGTGAACTCTGACCTGCCATGTTAAAATGATGAACACTACAGGTTTGTAAGGGTGAACTCTGACCTGCCATGTTAAAATGATGAACACTACAGGTTTGTAAGGGTGAACTCTGACCTGCCATGTTAAAATGATGAACACTACAGGTTAAGGGTGAACTCTGACCTGCCATGTTAAAATGATGAACACTACAGGTTAAGGGTGAACTCTGACCTGCCATGTTAAAATGATGAACACTACAGGTTAAGGGTGAAGGTTAAGGGTTTGTCAAAACATTTTAATAAATGTATAAAAACACAGTGGTATAGTTATTATGAACTCAGGGTTATAATATATAAAACACAGTGATATAGTTATTATGAACTCAGGGTTATAATATATAAAACACAGTGATATAGTTATTATGAACTCAGGGTTATAATATATAAAACACAGTGATATAGTTATTATGAACTCAGGGTTATAATTTATAAAACACAGTGGTATAGTTATTATGAACTCAGGGTTATAATATATAAAACACAGTGATATAGTTATTATGAACTCAGGGTTATAATATATAAAACACAGTGGTATAGTTATTATGAACTCAGGGTTATAATATATAAAACACAGTGGTATAGTTATTATGAACTCAGGGTTATAATATATAAAACACAGTGATATAGTTATTATGAACTCAGGGTTATAATATATAAAACACAGTGGTATAGTTATTATGAACTCAGGGTTATAATATATAAAACACAGTGGTATAGTTATTATGAACTCAGGGTTATAATATATAAAACACAGTGGTATAGTTATTATGAACTCAGGGTTAGATAATAAATATATAAAACACAGTGGTATAGTTATTATGAACTCAGGGTTATAATATATAAAACACAGTGGTATAGTTATTATGAACTCAGGGTTAGATAATAAATATAAAAACACAGTGGTATAGTTATTATGAACTCAGGGTTATAATATATAAAACACAGTGATATAGTTATTATGAACTCAGGGTTATAATATATAAAACACAGTGGTATAGTTATTATGAACTCAGGGTTATAATATATAAAACACAGTGGTATAGTTATTATGAACTCAGGGTTAGATAATAAATATATAAAACACAGTGGTATAGTTATTATGAACTCAGGGTTATAATATATAAAACACAGTGATATAGTTATTATGAACTCAGGGTTATAATATATAAAACACAGTGGTATAGTTATTATGAACTCAGGGTTATAATATATAAAACACAGTGATATAGTTATTATGAACTCAGGGTTATAATATATAAAACACAGTGATATAGTTATTATGAACTCAGGGTTATAATATATAAAACACAGTGATATAGTTATTATGAACTCAGGGTTATAATAAATATAAAAACACAGTGGTATAGTTATTATGAACTCAGGGTTATAATATATAAAACACAGTGGTATAGTTATTATGAACTCAGGGTTATAATATATAAAACACAGTGATATAGTTATTATGAACTCAGGGTTAGATAATAAAACACAGTGGTATAGTTATTATGAACTCAGGGTTATAATATATAAAACACAGTGGTATAGTTATTATGAACTCAGGGTTATAATATATAAAACACAGTGGTATAGTTATTATGAACTCAGGGTTAGATAATAAATATATAAAACACAGTGGTATAGTTATTATGAACTCAGGGTTATAATATATAAAACACAGTGATATAGTTATTATGAACTCAGGGTTAGATAATAAATATATAAAACACAGTGGTATAGTTATTATGAACTCAGGGTTATAATATATAAAACACAGTGATATAGTTATTATGAACTCAGGGTTATAATATATAAAACACAGTGGTATAGTTATTATGAACTCAGGGTTATAATATATAAAACACAGTGGTATAGTTATTATGAACTCAGGGTTATAATATATAAAACACAGTGATATAGTTATTATGAACTCAGGGTTATAATATATAAAACACAGTGGTATAGTTATTATGAACTCAGGGTTATAATATATAAAACACAGTGGTATAGTTATTATGAACTCAGGGTTATAATATATAAAACACAGTGGTATAGTTATTATGAACTCAGGGTTAGATAATAAATATATAAAACACAGTGGTATAGTTATTATGAACTCAGGGTTATAATATATAAAACACAGTGATATAGTTATTATGAACTCAGGGTTAGATAATAAATATATAAAACACAGTGGTATAGTTATTATGAACTCAGGGTTATAATATATAAAACACAGTGATATAGTTATTATGAACTCAGGGTTATAATATATAAAACACAGTGGTATAGTTATTATGAACTCAGGGTTATAATATATAAAACACAGTGGTATAGTTATTATGAACTCAGGGTTAGATAATAAATATATAAAACACAGTGATATAGTTATTATGAACTCAGGGTTAGATAATAAATATATAAAACACAGTGGTATAGTTATTATGAACTCAGGGTTATAATATATAAAACACAGTGGTATAGTTATTATGAACTCAGGGTTAGATAATAAATATATAAAACACAGTGATATAGTTATTATGAACTCAGGGTTAGATAATAAATATATAAAACACAGTGGTATAGTTATTATGAACTCAGGGTTATAATATATAAAACACAGTGATATAGTTATTATGAACTCAGGGTTATAATATATAAAACACAGTGGTATAGTTATTATGAACTCAGGGTTATAATATATAAAACACAGTGATATAGTTATTATGAACTCAGGGTTAGATAATAAATATATAAAACACAGTGGTATAGTTATTATGAACTCAGGGTTATAATATATAAAACACAGTGGTATAGTTATTATGAACTCAGGGTTATAATATATAAAACACAGTGGTATAGTTATTATGAACTCAGGGTTATAATATATAAAACACAGTGGTATAGTTATTATGAACTCAGGGTTAGATAATAAATATATAAAACACAGTGGTATAGTTATTATGAACTCAGGGTTAGATAATAAATATATAAAACACAGTGGTATAGTTATTATGAACTCAGGGTTATAATATATAAAACACAGTGATATAGTTATTATGAACTCAGGGTTATAATATATAAAACACAGTGGTATAGTTATTATGAACTCAGGGTTATAATATATAAAACACAGTGGTATAGTTATTATGAACTCAGGGTTATAATATATAAAACACAGTGATATAGTTATTATGAACTCAGGGTTATAATATATAAAACACAGTGATATAGTTATTATGAACTCAGGGTTATAATATATAAAACACAGTGGTATAGTTATTATGAACTCAGGGTTATAATATATAAAACACAGTGGTATAGTTATTATGAACTCAGGGTTATAATATATAAAACACAGTGGTATAGTTATTATGAACTCAGGGTTATAATATATAAAACACAGTGGTATAGTTATTATGAACTCAGGGTTATAATATATAAAACACAGTGGTATAGTTATTATGAACTCAGGGTTATAATATATAAAACACAGTGATATAGTTATTATGAACTCAGGGTTATAATTTATAAAACACAGTGGTATAGTTATTATGAACTCAGGGTTATAATATATAAAACACAGTGATATAGTTATTATGAACTCAGGGTTATAATATATAAAACACAGTGGTATAGTTATTATGAACTCAGGGTTATAATATATAAAACACAGTGGTATAGTTATTATGAACTCAGGGTTATAATATATAAAACACAGTGATATAGTTATTATGAACTCAGGGTTATAATATATAAAACACAGTGGTATAGTTATTATGAACTCAGGGTTATAATATATAAAACACAGTGGTATAGTTATTATGAACTCAGGGTTATAATATATAAAACACAGTGGTATAGTTATTATGAACTCAGGGTTAGATAATAAATATATAAAACACAGTGGTATAGTTATTATGAACTCAGGGTTATAATATATAAAACACAGTGGTATAGTTATTATGAACTCAGGGTTAGATAATAAATATATAAAACACAGTGGTATAGTTATTATGAACTCAGGGTTATAATATATAAAACACAGTGATATAGTTATTATGAACTCAGGGTTATAATATATAAAACACAGTGGTTATAGAACTATTATGAACTCAGGGTTATAATATATAAAACACAGTGGTATAGTTATTATGAACTCAGGGTTAGATAATAAATATATAAAACACAGTGGTATAGTTATTATGAACTCAGGGTTATAATATATAAAACACAGTGATATAGTTATTATGAACTCAGGGTTATAATATATAAAACACAGTGGTATAGTTATTATGAACTCAGGGTTATAATATATAAAACACAGTGATATAGTTATTATGAACTCAGGGTTATAATATATAAAACACAGTGATATAGTTATTATGAACTCAGGGTTATAATATATAAAACACAGTGATATAGTTATTATGAACTCAGGGTTAGATAATAAATATATAAAACACAGTGGTATAGTTATTATGAACTCAGGGTTATAATATATAAAACACAGTGGTATAGTTATTATGAACTCAGGGTTATAATATATAAAACACAGTGATATAGTTATTATGAACTCAGGGTTAGATAATAAAACACAGTGGTATAGTTATTATGAACTCAGGGTTATAATATATAAAACACAGTGGTATAGTTATTATGAACTCAGGGTTATAATATATAAAACACAGTGGTATAGTTATTATGAACTCAGGGTTAGATAATAAATATATAAAACACAGTGGTATAGTTATTATGAACTCAGGGTTATAATATATAAAACACAGTGATATAGTTATTATGAACTCAGGGTTAGATAATAAATATATAAAACACAGTGGTATAGTTATTATGAACTCAGGGTTATAATATATAAAACACAGTGATATAGTTATTATGAACTCAGGGTTATAATATATAAAATATATAAAACACAGTGGTATAGTTATTATGAACTCAGGGTTATAATATATAAAACACAGTGGTTAGTTATTATGAACTCAGGGTTATAATATATAAAACACAGTGATATAGTTATTATGAACTCAGGGTTATAATATATAAAACACAGTGATATAGTTATTATGAACTCAGGGTTATAATATATAAAACACAGTGGTATAGTTATTATGAACTCAGGGTTATAATATATAAAACACAGTGGTATAGTTATTATGAACTCAGGGTTAGATAATAAATATATAAAACACAGTGGTATAGTTATTATGAACTCAGGGTTATAATATATAAAACACAGTGGTGATATAACTCAGTTATAATATATAAAACTCAGGGTTAGATAATAAATATATAAAACACAGTGGTATAGTTATTATGAACTCAGGGTTATAATATATAAAACACAGTGATATAGTTATTATGAACTCAGGGTTATAATATATAAAACACAGTGATATAGTTATTATGAACTCAGGGTTATAATATATAAAACACAGTGGTATAGTTATTATGAACTCAGGGTTAGATAATAAATATATAAAACACAGTGATATAGTTATTATGAACTCAGGGTTAGATAATAAATATATAAAACACAGTGGTATAGTTATTATGAACTCAGGGTTATAATATATAAAACACAGTGGTATAGTTATTATGAACTCAGGGTTATAATATATAAAACACAGTGGTATAGATTATGAACTAATAATATATAAAACACAGTGATATAGTTATTATGAACTCAGGGTTAGATAATAAATATATAAACACAGTGGTATAGTTATTATGAACTCAGGGTTATAATATATAAAACACAGTGATATAGTTATTATGAACTCAGGGTTATAATATATAAAACACAGTGGTATAGTTATTATGAACTCAGGGTTATAATATATAAAACACAGTGATATAGTTATTATGAACTCAGGGTTAGATAATAAATATATAAAACACAGTGGTATAGTTATTATGAACTCAGGGTTATAATATATAAAACACAGTGGTATAGTTATTATGAACTCAGGGTTATAATATATAAAACACAGTGGTATAGTTATTATGAACTCAGGGTTATAATATATAAAACACAGTGGTATAGTTATTATGAACTCAGGGTTAGATAATAAATATATAAAACACAGTGGTATAGTTATTATGAACTCAGGGTTAGATAATAAATATATAAAACACAGTGGTATAGTTATTATGAACTCAGGGTTATAATATATAAAACACAGTGATATAGTTATTATGAACTCAGGGTTATAATATATAAAACACAGTGGTATAGTTATTATGAACTCAGGGTTATAATATATAAAACACAGTGGTATAGTTATTATGAACTCAGGGTTATAATATATAAAACACAGTGATATAGTTATTATGAACTCAGGGTTATAATATATAAAACACAGTGATATAGTTATTATGAACTCAGGGTTATAATATATAAAACACAGTGGTTATAGTTATTATGAACTCAGGGTTATAATATATAAAACACAGTGGTATAGTTATTATGAACTCAGGGTTATAATATATAAAACACAGTGGTATAGTTATTATGAACTCAGGGTTATAATATATAAAACACAGTGGTATAGTTATTATGAACTCAGGGTTATAATATATAAAACACAGTGGTATAGTTATTATGAACTCAGGGTTATAATATATAAAACACAGTGATATAGTTATTATGAACTCAGGGTTAGATAATAAATATATAAAACACAGTGGTATAGTTATTATGAACTCAGGGTTATAATATATAAAACACAGTGATATAGTTATTATGAACTCAGGGTTATAATATATAAAACACAGTGATATAGTTATTATGAACTCAGGGTTAGATAATAAATATATAAAACACAGTGGTATAGTTATTATGAACTCAGGGTTATAATATATAAAACACAGTGGTATAGTTATTATGAACTCAGGGTTATAATATATAAAACACAGTGATATAGTTATTATGAACTCAGGGTTAGATAATAAAACACAGTGGTATAGTTATTATGAACTCAGGGTTATAATATATAAAACACAGTGGTATAGTTATTATGAACTCAGGGTTATAATATATAAAACACAGTGGTATAGTTATTATGAACTCAGGGTTAGATAATAAATATATAAAAACACAGTGGTATAGTTATTATGAACTCAGGGTTATAATATATAAAACACAGTGATATAGTTATTATGAACTCAGGGTTAGATAATAAATATATAAAACACAGTGGTATAGTTATTATGAACTC
Source organism: Oncorhynchus gorbuscha (assembly GCF_021184085.1). Taxonomy (NCBI): domain Eukaryota; kingdom Metazoa; phylum Chordata; class Actinopteri; order Salmoniformes; family Salmonidae; genus Oncorhynchus; species Oncorhynchus gorbuscha. The sequence goes on from NW_025747069.1 coordinate 59,372, forward strand.
AGGGTTATAATATATAAAACACAGTGATATAGTTATTATGAACTCAGGGTTATAATATATAAAACACAGTGGTATAGTTATTATGAACTCAGGGTTATAATATATAAAACACAGTGATATAGTTATTATGAACTCAGGGTTATAATATATAAAATTATGAACACAGTGGTATAGTTATTATGAACTCAGGGTTATAATATATAAAACACAGTGGTATAGTTATTATGAACTCAGGGTTATAATATATAAAACACAGTGATATAGTTATTATGAACTCAGGGTTATAATATATAAAACACAGTGATATAGTTATTATGAACTCAGGGTTATAATATATAAAACACAGTGGTATAGTTATTATGAACTCAGGGTTATAATATATAAAACACAGTGATATAGTTATTATGAACTCAGGGTTATAATAAATATAAAAACACAGTGGTATAGTTATTATGAACTCAGGGTTATAATATATAAAACACAGTGGTATAGTTATTATGAACTCAGGGTTATAATATATAAAACACAGTGGTATAGTTATTATGAACTCAGGGTTATAATATATAAAACACAGTGGTATAGTTATTATGAACTCAGGGTTATAATAAATATAAAACACAGTGGTATAGTTATTATGAACTCAGGGTTATAATATATAAAACACAGTGGTATAGTTATTATGAACTCAGGGTTATAATATATAAAACACAGTGGTATAGTTATTATGAACTCAGGGTTAGATAATAAATATATAAAACACAGTGGTATAGTTATTATGAACTCAGGGTTATAATATATAAAACACAGTGGTATAGTTATTATGAACTCAGGGTTAGATAATAAATATATAAAACACAGTGATATAGTTATTATGAACTCAGGGTTATAATATATAAAACACAGTGATATAGTTATTATGAACTCAGGGTTATAATATATAAAACACAGTGATATAGTTATTATGAACTCAGGGTTATAATATATAAAACACAGTGATATAGTTATTATGAACTCAGGGTTATAATATATAAAACACAGTGGTATAGTTATTATGAACTCAGGGTTATAATATATAAAACACAGTGATATAGTTATTATGAACTCAGGGTTATAATATATAAAACACAGTGATATAGTTATTATGAACTCAGGGTTATAATATATAAAACACAGTGATATAGTTATTATGAACTCAGGGTTAGATAATAAATATATAAAACACAGTGGTATAGTTATTATGAACTCAGGGTTAGATAATAAATATAAAACACAGTGATATAGTTATTATGAACTCAGGGTTATAATATATAAAACACAGTGGTATAGTTATTATGAACTCAGGGTTATAATATATAAAACACAGTGATATAGTTATTATGAACTCAGGGTTATAATATATAAAACACAGTGGTATAGTTATTATGAACTCAGGGTTATAATATATAAAACACAGTGATATAGTTATTATGAACTCAGGGTTATAATATATAAAACACAGTGATATAGTTATTATGAACTCAGGGTTATAATATATAAAACACAGTGGTATAGTTATTATGAACTCAGGGTTAGATAATAAATATATAAAACACAGTGGTATAGTTATTATGAACTCAGGGTTAGATAATAAATATATAAAACACAGTGATATAGTTATTATGAACTCAGGGTTATAATATATAAAACACAGTGATATAGTTATTATGAACTCAGGGTTATAATATATAAAACACAGTGGTATAGTTATTATGAACTCAGGGTTAGATAATAAATATATAAAACACAGTGATATAGTTATTATGAACTCAGGGTTATAATATATAAAACACAGTGGTATAGTTATTATGAACTCAGGGTTAGATAATAAATATATAAAACACAGTGATATAGTTATTATGAACTCAGGGTTATAATATATAAAACACAGTGATATAGTTATTATGAACTCAGGGTTATAATATATAAAACACAGTGATATAGTTATTATGAACTCAGGGTTATAATAAATATAAAAACACAGTGATATAGTTATTATGAACTCAGGGTTATAATATATAAAACACAGTGATAGTTAGTTATTATGAACTCAGGGTTATAATATATAAAACACAGTGGTATAGTTATTATGAACTCAGGGTTAGATAATAAATATATAAAACACAGTGATATAGTTATTATGAACTCAGGGTTAGATAATAAATATATAAAACACAGTGATATAGTTATTATGAACTCAGGGTTATAATATATAAAACACAGTGGTATAGTTATTATGAACTCAGGGTTATAATATATAAAACACAGTGGTATAGTTATTATGAACTCAGGGTTATAATATATAAAACACAGTGATATAGTTATTATGAACTCAGGGTTATAATATATAAAACACAGTGATATAGTTATTATGAACTCAGGGTTAGATAATAAATATAAAACACAGTGGTATAGTTATTATGAACTCAGGGTTATAATATATAAAACACAGTGATATAGTTATTATGAACTCAGGGTTATAATATATAAAACACAGTGGTATAGTTATTATGAACTCAGGGTTATAATATATAAAACACAGTGATATAGTTATTATGAACTCAGGGTTATAATATGAACTAAAATATATAAAACACAGTGATATAGTTATTATGAACTCAGGGTTATAATATATAAAACACAGTGATATAGTTATTATGAACTCAGGGTTATAATATATAAAACACAGTGGTATAGTTATTATGAACTCAGGGTTATAATATATAAAACACAGTGATATAGTTATTATGAACTCAGGGTTATAATATATAAAACACAGTGGTATAGTTATTATGAACTCAGGGTTATAATATATAAAACACAGTGGTATAGTTATTATGAACTCAGGGTTATAATATATAAAACACAGTGGTATAGTTATTATGAACTCAGGGTTAGATAATAAATATAAAACACAGTGATATAGTTATTATGAACTCAGGGTTAGATAATAAATATAAAACACAGTGATATAGTTATTATGAACTCAGGGTTATAATATATAAAACACAGTGATATAGTTATTATGAACTCAGGGTTATAATATATAAAACACAGTGATATAGTTATTATGAACTCAGGGTTATAATATATAAAACACAGTGATATAGTTATTATGAACTCAGGGTTAGATAATAAATATATAAAACACAGTGATATAGTTATTATGAACTCAGGGTTATAATATATAAAACACAGTGGTATAGTTATTATGAACTCAGGGTTATAATATATAAAACACAGTGGTATAGTTATTATGAACTCAGGGTTAGATAATAAATATATAAAACACAGTGATATAGTTATTATGAACTCAGGGTTATAATATATAAAACACAGTGGTATAGTTATTATGAACTCAGGGTTAGATAATAAATATATAAACACAGTGATATAGTTATTATGAACTCAGGGTTATAATATATAAAACACAGTGATATAGTTATTATGAACTCAGGGTTAGATAATAAATATATAAAACACAGTGATATAGTTATTATGAACTCAGGGTTATAATATATAAAACACAGTGATATAGTTATTATGAACTCAGGGTTAGATAATAAATATAAAACACAGTGATATAGTTATTATGAACTCAGGGTTATAATATATAAAACACAGTGATATAGTTATTATGAACTCAGGGTTATAATATATAAAACACAGTGATATAGTTATTATGAACTCAGGGTTATAATATATAAAACACAGTGATATAGTTATTATGAACTCAGGGTTATAATATATAAAACACAGTGGTATAGTTATTATGAACTCAGGGTTATAATATATAAAACACAGTGATATAGTTATTATGAACTCAGGGTTATAATATATAAAACACAGTGGTATAGTTATTATGAACTCAGGGTTATAATATATAAAAACACAGTGATATAGTTATTATGAACTCAGGGTTATAATATATAAAACACAGTGATATAGTTATTATGAACTCAGGGTTATAATATATAAAACACAGTGGTATAGTTATTATGAACTCAGGGTTATAATATATAAAACACAGTGGTATAGTTATTATGAACTCAGGGTTATAATATATAAAACACAGTGATATAGTTATTATGAACTCAGGGTTATATGAACTAGGGTTATAATATATAAAACACAGTGATATAGTTATTATGAACTCAGGGTTATAATATATAAAACACAGTGGTATAGTTATTATGAACTCAGGGTTAGATAATAAAACTATATAAAATAAAACACAGTGGTATAGTTATTATGAACTCAGGGTTATAATATATAAAACACAGTGGTATAGTTATTATGAACTCAGGGTTAGATAATAAATATAAAACACAGTGGTATAGTTATTATGAACTCAGGGTTATAATATATAAAAACACAGTGGTATAGTTATTATGAACTCAGGGTTATAATAAATATAAAACACAGTGATATAGTTATTATGAACTCAGGGTTATAATATATAAAACACAGTGATATAGTTATTATGAACTCAGGGTGGTATAGATTATGAACTCAGGTTATAAAAAAACACAGTGATATAGTTATTATGAACTCAGGGTTATAATATATAAAACACAGTGATATAGTTATTATGAACTCAGGGTTAGATAATAAATATATAAAACACAGTGATATAGTTATTATGAACTCAGGGTTATAATATATAAAACACAGTGATATAGTTATTATGAACTCAGGGTTATAATATATAAAACACAGTGATATAGTTATTATGAACTCAGGGTTATAATATATAAAACACAGTGATATAGTTATTATGAACTCAGGGTTATAATATATAAAACACAGTGGTATAGTTATTATGAACTCAGGGTTATAATATATAAAACACAGTGGTATAGTTATTATGAACTCAGGGTTATAATATATAAAACACAGTGGTATAGTTATTATGAACTCAGGGTTATAATATATAAAACACAGTGATATAGTTATTATGAACTCAGGGTTATAATATATAAAACACAGTGATATAGTTATTATGAACTCAGGGTTATAATATATAAAACACAGTGGTATAGTTATTATGAACTCAGGGTGGTATAGTTATATGAACTAAAATATATAAAACACAGTGGTATAGTTATTATGAACTCAGGGTTATAATATATAAAACACAGTGGTATAGTTATTATGAACTCAGGGTTAGATAATAAACTATATAAAATAAAACACAGTGGTATAGTTATTATGAACTCAGGGTTATAATATATAAAACACAGTGGTTAGTTATTATGAACTAGGGTTATAATAAATATATAAAACACAGTGGTATAGTTATTATGAACTCAGGGTTATAATATATAAAACACAGTGATATAGTTATTATGAACTCAGGGTTATAATATATAAAACACAGTGATATAGTTATTATGAACTCAGGGTTATAATATATATAAACACAGTGATATAGTTATTATGAACTCAGGGTTATAATATATAAAAACACAGTGGTATAGTTATTATGAACTCAGGGTTATAATAAAAACACAGTATATAAAACACAGTGATATAGTTATTATGAACTCAGGGTTATAATATATAAAACACAGTGATATAGTTATTATGAACTCAGGGTTATAATATATAAAACACAGTGATATAGTTATTATGAACTCAGGGTTATAATATATAAAACACAGGTATAGTAATAACTCAGGGTATAAAAAAACACAGTGGTATAGTTATTATGAACTCAGGGTTATAATATATAAAACACAGTGATATAGTTATTATGAACTCAGGGTTAGATAATATATAAAAAACACAGTGATATAGTTATTATGAACTCAGGGTTATAATATATAAAACACAGTGATATAGTTATTATGAACTCAGGGTTATAATATATAAAACACAGTGATATAGTTATTATGAACTCAGGGTTATAATATATAAAACACAGTGATATAGTTATTATGAACTCAGGGTTATAATATATAAAACACAGTGATATAGTTATTATGAACTCAGGGTTATAAAACACAGTGATATATAAAACACAGTGATATAGTTATTATGAACTCAGGGTTATAATATATAAAACACAGTGGTATAGTTATTATGAACTCAGGGTTATAATATATAAAACACAGTGATATAGTTATTATGAACTCAGAGTTATAATATATAAAACACAGTGGTATAGTTATTATGAACTCAGGGTTATAATATATAAAACACAGTGATATAGTTATTATGAACTCAGGGTTATAATATATAAAACACAGTGATATAGTTATTATGAACTCAGGGTTAGATAATAAATATAAAAACACAGTGATATAGTTATTATGAACTCAGGGTTATAATATATAAAACACAGTGATATAGTTATTATGAACTCAGGGTTATAATATATAAAACACAGTGATATAGTTATTATGAACTCAGGGTTATAATATATAAAACACAGTGATATAGTTATTATGAACTCAGGGTTATAATATATAAAACTCAGGGTTATAATATATAAAACACAGTGATATAGTTATTATGAACTCAGGGTTATAATATATAAAACACAGTGATATAGTTATTATGAACTCAGGGTTAGATTATAATATATAAAACACAGTGATATAGTTATTATGAACTCAGGGTTATAATATATAAAACACAGTGATATAGTTATTATGAACTCAGGGTTATAATAAATATATAAAACACAGTGGTATAGTTATTATGAACTCAGTTATTATATAAAACACAGAAGTTATTATGAACTCAGGGTTAGATAATAAATATATAAAACACAGTGATATAGTTATTATGAACTCAGGGTTATAATATATAAAACACAGTGATATATAGTTATTATGAACTCAGGGTTATAATATATAAAACACAGTGGTATAGTTATTATGAACTCAGGGTTATAATATATAAAACACAGTGATATAGTTATTATGAACTCAGGGTTATAATATATAAAACACAGTGATATAGTTATTATGAACTCAGGGTTATAATATATAAAACACAGTGGTATAGTTATTATGAACTCAGGGTTATAATATATAAAACACAGTGATATAGTTATTATGAACTCAGGGTTATAATAAATATAAAAACACAGTGGTATAGTTATTATGAACTCAGGGTTAGTGATAATAAATATATAAAACACAGTGATATAGTTATTATGAACTCAGGGTTATAATATATAAAACACAGTGATATAGTTATTATGAACTCAGGGTTATAATATATAAAACACAGTGATATAGTTATTATGAACTCAGGGTTATAATATATAAAACACAGTGATATAGTTATTATGAACTCAGGGTTATAATATATAAAACACAGTGATATATGAACTCAGTTATTATGAACTCAGGGTTATAATATATAAAACACAGTGGTATAGTTATTATGAACTCAGGGTTAGATAATAAATATATAAAACACAGTGATATAGTTATTATGAACTCAGGGTTATAATATATAAAAAACAGTGATATAGTTATTATGAACTCAGGGTTATAATATATAAAACACAGTGATATAGTTATTATGAACTCAGGGTTATAATATATAAAACACAGTGATATAGTTATTATGAACTCAGGGTTATAATATATAAAACACAGTGATATAGTTATTATGAACTCAGGGTTATAATATATAAAACACAGTGGTATAATTATGAACTCAGGGTATAAAATAAAACACAGTGGTATAGTTATTATGAACTCAGGGTTATAATATATAAAACACAGTGGTATAGTTATTATGAACTCAGGGTTATAATATATAAAACACAGTGGTATAGTTATTATGAACTCAGGGTTAGATAATAAATATATAAAACACAGTGATATAGTTATTATGAACTCAGGGTTATAATATATAAAAACACAGTGAACTCAGGGTTATAATATATAAAACACAGTGGTATAGTTATTATGAACTCAGGGTTATAATATATAAAACACAGTGGTATAGTTATTATGAACTCAGGGTTATAATATATAAAACACAGTGGTATAGTTATTATGAACTCAGGGTTATAATATATAAAACACAGTGGTATAGTTATTATGAACTCAGGGTTATAATATATAAAACACAGTGATATAGTTATTAGTTATTAATATATAAAACACAGTGGTTAGTTATAAACTATAATATATAAAACACAGTGGTATAGTTATTATGAACTCAGGGTTATAAACTATTATAAAATAAAACACAGTGATATAGTTATTATGAACTCAGGGTTATAATAAATATAAAACACAGTGGTATAGTTATTATGAACTCAGGGTTAGATAATAAATATATAAAACACAGTGATATAGTTATTATGAACTCAGGGTTATAATATATAAAACACAGTGATATAGTTATTATGAACTCAGGGTTATAATATATAAAACACAGTGGTATAGTTATTATGAACTCAGGGTTATAATATATAAAACACAGTGGTATAGTTATTATGAACTCAGGGTTATAATATATAAAACACAGTGGTATAGTTATTATGAACTCAGGGTTATAATATATAAAACACAGTGGTATAGTTATTATGAACTAGGGTTATAATATATAAAACACAGTGGTATAGTTATTATGAACTCAGGGTTATAATATATAAAACACAGTGATATAGTTATTATGAACTCAGGGTTATAATATATAAAACACAGTGATATAGTTATTATGAACTCAGGGTTATAATATATAAAACACAGTGATATAGTTATTATGAACTCAGGGTTATAATATATAAAACACAGTGGTATAGTTATTATGAACTCAGGGTTATAATATATAAAACACAGTGGTATAGTTATTATGAACTCAGGAACTCAGTTATAATATATAAAACACAGTGATATAGTTATTATGAACTCAGGGTTATAATATATAAAAAACACAGTGATATAGTTATTATGAACTCAGGGTTATAATATATAAAACACAGTGGTATAGTTATTATGAACTCAGGGTTATAATATATAAAACACAGTGATATAGTTATTATGAACTCAGGGTTATAATATATAAAACACAGTGGTATAGTTATTATGAACTCAGGGTTAGATAATAAATATATAAAACACAGTGATATAGTTATTATGAACTCAGGGTTATAATATATAAAACACAGTGATATAGTTATTATGAACTCAGGGTTATAATATATAAAACACAGTGATATAGTTATTATGAACTCAGGGTTATAATATATAAAACACAGTGATATAGTTATTATGAACTCAGGGTTATAATATATAAAACACAGTGATATAGTTATTATGAACTCAGGGTTATAATATATAAAACACAGTGATATAATAAACTCAGGGTTATAATATATAAAACACAGTGGTATAGTTATTATGAACTCAGGGTTATAATAAATATAAAAACACAGTGATATAGTTATTATGAACTCAGGGTTATAATATATAAAACACAGTGATATAGTTATTATGAACTCAGGGTTATAATAAATATAAAACACAGTGGTATAGTTATTATGAACTCAGGGTTATAATAATAAAACACAGTATATAAATGAACACAGTGATAATAGTTATTATGAACTCAGGGTTATAATATATAAAACACAGTGATATAGTTATTATGAACTCAGGGTTAGTTATAAACTAGGGTTATAATATATAAAACACAGTGATATAGTTATTATGAACTCAGGGTTATAATATATAAAACACAGTGATATAGTTATTATGAACTCAGGGTTATAATATATAAAACACAGTGATATAGTTATTATGAACTCAGGGTTATAAAATATAAAACACAGTGGTATAGTTATTATGAACTCAGGGTTATAATATATAAAACACAGTGATATAGTTATTATGAACTCAGGGTTAGATAATAAATATATAAAACACAGTGTTATTATAACTCAGTTATTATATAAAACACAGAACTATTATGAACTCAGGGTTAGATAATAAATATATAAAACACAGTGATATAGTTATTATGAACTCAGGGTTATAATATATAAAACACAGTGTTATTATAACTCAGGGTTATTATTATGAACTCAGGGTTATAATATATAAAAAACACAGTGGTATAGTTATTATGAACTCAGGGTTATAATATATAAAACACAGTGATATAGTTATTATGAACTCAGGGTTATAATATATAAAAACACAGTGATATAGTTATTATGAACTCAGGGTGATTAGTTATAATATATATAAAACACAGTGATATAGTTATTATGAACTCAGGGTTATAATATATAAAACACAGTGATATAGTTATTATGAACTCAGGGTTATAATAAATATAAAAACACAGTGGTATAGTTATTATGAACTCAGGGTTATAATATATAAAACACAGTGATATAGTTATTATGAACTCAGGGTTATAAATATAAAACAGTGATATAGTTATTATGAACTCAGGGTATAATAAATATAAAAACACAGTTAGTTATGAACTCAGGGTTATAATATATAAAACACAGTGATATAGTTATTATGAACTCAGGGTTATAATATATAAAACACAGTGGTATAGTTATTATGAACTCAGGGTTATAATATATAAAAACACAGTGGTATAGTTATTATGAACTCAGGGTTATAATATATAAAACACAGTGATATAGTTATTATGAACTCAGGGTTATAATATATAAAACACAGTGATATAGTTATTATGAACTCAGGGTTATAATATATAAAACACAGTGATATAGTTATTATGAACTCAGGGTTATAATATATAAAACACAGTGGTATAGTTATTATGAACTCAGGGTTATAATATATAAAACACAGTGATATAGTTATTATGAACTCAGGGTTATAATATATAAAACACAGTGATATAGTTATTATGAACTCAGGGTTATAATATATAAAACACAGTGATAGTTATTATGAACTCAGGGTTATAATATATAAAAACACAGTGGTATAGTTATTATGAACTCAGGGTTATAATATATAAAACACAGTGGTATAGTTATTATGAACTCAGGGTTATAATATATAAAACACAGTGATATAGTTATTATGAACTCAGGGTTATAATATATAAAACACAGTGATATAGTTATTATGAACTCAGGGTTATAATATATAAAACACAGTGGTATAATATTAAACTATAATAATAAAACACAGTGATATAGTTATTATGAACTCAGGGTTATAATATATAAAACACAGTGATATATTATGAACTCAGGGTTATAATATATAAAACACAGTTATTATGAACTCAGGGTTATAATATATAAAACACAGTGGTATAGTTATTATGAACTCAGGGTTATAATATATAAAACACAGTGATATAGTTATTATGAACTCAGGGTTATAATATATAAAACACAGTGATATAGTTATTATGAACTCAGGATATAGTTATTATGAACTAATAAATATATAAAACACAGTGATATAGTTATTATGAACTCAGGGTTATAATATATAAAACACAGTGATATAGTTATTATGAACTCAGGGTTATAATATAAAAACACAGTGGTATAGTTAAAACTCACATATATAAAACACAGTGATATAGTTATTATGAACTCAGGGTTATAGTTATTAATAGGGTTATAATATATAAAACACAGTGATATAGTTATTATGAACTCAGGGTTATAATATATAAAACACAGTGATATAGTTATTATGAACTCAGGGTTATAATATATAAAACACAGTGATATAGTTATTATGAACTCAGGGTTATAATATATAAAACACAGTGATATAGTTATTATGAACTCAGGGTTATAATATATAAAACACAGTGATTATGATAGTTATTATGAAAACAGTAAAACACAGGTATAGTTATTATGAACTCAGGGTTAGATAATAAATATATAAAACACAGTGATATAGTTATTATGAACTCAGATAATATATAAAACACAGTGATATAGTTATTATGAACTCAGGGTTATAATATATAAAACACAGTGATATAGTTATTATGAACTCAGGGTTATAATATATAAAACACAGTGATATAGTTATTATGAACTCAGGGTTATAATATATAAAACACAGTGATATAGTTATTATGAACTCAGGGTTATTATGAACTCATAATATATAAAACACAGTGATATAGTTATTATGAACTCAGGGTTATAATATATAAAACACAGTGGTATAGTTATTATGAACTCAGGGTTAGATAATAAATATATAAACACAGTGATATAGTTATTATGAACTCAGGGTTATAATATATAAAAACACAGTGGTATAGTTATTATGAACTCAGGGTTATAATAAATATAAAAACACAGTGATATAGTTATTATGAACTCAGGGTTATAATATATAAAACACAGTGGTATAGTTATTATGAACTCAGGGTTATAATATATAAAACACAGTGGTATAGTTATTATGAAC